>NW_015645069.1:19326-22175 GCF_001515625.1 Sinocyclocheilus rhinocerous
ACTGAGTAGAGTAGTGTAACCTTTTAATGACTGTTAAATGGTTGTGTGACAGTATGTGTGATGTATGTTGCAAACTGAAAGAGCAACAAGAGGCCTTAGCAGCTGAAAAAAGATTAAAAGAGCGATATAAAAAAAAACAAAAAGGTTCCAACGGTTGCTGACAAGATCAGGGTCTCCAGTAATAAAAGCGAGATATGCGAAGCCAAGAAACACTCCAAGTGCAAGGAAAGCCCTGTACCATGAGGCATTGATTGAAGACCTACAGCAACACATTCAACAAGCAGGTAATAGTCAGGAAAGAAGACTGATCAGTAACCTGGTGACAGGGAACATTGTAAAGAAATACAGGCTACAGAAGTATGCCCAAAGTACCCTTGGCTTCACGATGGAAGTCAGTAGGAGGGAATCCATATTCTTTCTCAAGAAAGAATTTTCATGTTATCGCTCTGGTTATTACACCCGCGTACGCGTAGCACAAGACAACGGGGTTATTGTTTTCACTCCTGTCTGAGTTTGTGCCATTCTAGTTGGTAATTGTTACTGTTAAATTAATTTTACCATATTAGTAGTACCAATACAATTTTGTTTTCACTCCTGTCTGTGTTTGTGCCATTGTGCCATTCTAGTTGTTTATTGTTATTGCATCTGGCCATGTTATTGTTAAATGGAATTTTGATGAATTGTTAAATGAAATATGTTTTTCTTCTAAGCTGGATCCCATTTCTGATGTCCTATTTGCGGTCAATCTGCTCCCCGGACATGGCAGTGCTCCCCTCACTGCGGGAGGGTCTTTTATGAGCTCGCTGGTCCTGGGCAGATCATGCGAGTCCTCCTCTCTCTCTCGAGAGAGAGCTAGGAACTTTGCCCCTGGGCTATTGATCGCTCGCCTCATCAGTCACCCCTTAGTAACAGTGTTGCTAGAATCCTTGTTATGGTAAGTACACACAGTAAGCTTCTGTGAACTTTCTAAAACCCACATTGTGGTAAGTGTGCACGCTAAGCATTCTGCGCAATTTTCAAAAAGTTCTGTATGGTATGGGTTACGCGCTGCCAGCCTGGTACCCTTTCTCTGAGTTAGCATTGGGCCCCACTCTACTTATGTATCCTTGGTGATACCTTCCTGAACAGGGTGTTTGCTACCAAGGACCTGTCGAGTCAGTTCCTTTGAGCAAGCTCATGCAGAGCTGGCGGTAGCCCCCTGGGTGACAGGCCAGGGTCTGGTTTATTGTCCTAGATGCTTGGTCGTATCCCCTTAAAGGAATCTCTTTGTTCTGATTCCAAGCCTTCGAGCTCTGCCCTGGGTTCAGGCGTTACAGGCGCAGCCCTTAAGAGGTAATTTTTTTAGAGTATGTAGCTCAGGCCTCTGGCCAAAGGGGATAATGTCATTGACAGCCGTTGAGGCGTCCTTGGGGCAACTCCCATAGCTTTGGTAGAGTTGGTACTAAGTGCTCCCCTTGGTACTTGGCATGCACTCCTCTCAGCATGACAGCGTGGGTATACCGTTCCCCATAGTGACCGCTAGAGGACACATCGAACTGATGTTCCCTCAGAAGGGAACGACTCAGGTTACGCATGTAACCATGGTTTTCTGAGAAGGGAACAAGACACTGCGTCCTCTAGCAGTCGCTATAGGGAACGCCTTTGGTGTCTGAAGCTCACATCCGAAGCATGGTGAGGATGCAACGTCTGAGAAGGGAACGAGACACTGCATCCTTGCCATGCTTCGGACGCGAGCTTCAGACGAAGAAGTGGATGACGTGTTCTTCCGGCACCCCTTTATACTGTGGTCGTGCCGGTAATGACGTCATAGGCTGGCCAATGTCATTGTCGTGTTTAGATGTATGCTTCAGACACCGGTCACGCCAAAGGCATTCTCTATAGCGACCACTAGAGGACGCAGTGTCTTGATCCCTTCTCAGAGAACCATGGTTACATACGTAACCTGAGACATTTTTTGCTATTTGCAGAAATCATACTTTAATGAACTCCTCCTACAGTCATAGTGCCAGCTGCTGGCAGCAGGAAGTGTGGCACATATCACCACTATGGCTACATCCAAAAATGCATACCTCCCTACTATATAGTAGGCAAAAAGCAGTATGCGAAGGAATATGTCTGAGTCCTTAGTATTCATAAAAGAGTAGGCGAGAATTAACTGGCTTGAGTACTAATTCTCGCGAGATTTGGATGTGTGTATACTTAAGTTGCGTCCGAATATGTCTACTTACCTACTGTATAGTAGGAGAAAAGAGTACGTTAAGAGATTAGTATGTTCAAAACGTATTCATAAAAGAGTAGGTGAGAAATCCCTGGATGTCCTACTGCTTCAGCCCAGATTCTGAAGTGCTCATCAATGGATGATTTTCTATCCCAGGAGGCCATGTGAAAGGATATGTGATGGAGAACAGCGACGAGGGTGTTTACAAATGTGAGTATTAGAAACCAAAACTCAGTTCCTTGTGTTAAAATCGCATTCGTTGAGCTACTGTAGAGTACACTGTTCAATTGTTCAAGGTGTAAAGAGGCTAAATAGTATAGTGTATTTGTGATTTTGCTGTAAAAACACGTTTTATTATGTATAGCTAACAGGAGAGCCCCAGTAATAAGCACACATACGTCTCTAAAGTGCATTTACATAAACCATATACATTTTAAAGGGGTCATAGGATGCTACATGCACTTTAACAAGTTGTTTGAACTGAAATGTGTGTTGGCAGTGTGTGTACATAACCACCCTAAAATGATGAAAATCCACCCAGTGTTTTTTTTTAAATCTACTAATATCTTTACCCCTTTCTCAAATCGAGCCGATCTCAGATGCCTGTCTGTGTGACGTCACAAAAACAGGC
>NW_015645069.1:22240-25915 GCF_001515625.1 Sinocyclocheilus rhinocerous
ATCTGGTTAAATCTTTACCCCTTTCTCAAATCGAGCTGATCTCAGATGCCTGTCTGTGTGACGTCACACTGTCAGGCCCCTCCCACGATAGTTTGATTGACAGCAGCGTTTCAGCACAGACTGGACTGGTGTCTCACCTTAGACCCTCCCTGAGTGGGCTCTCATCAGTCCGCCATTGTTTCACCGCCGGAGCAGATGTAGACAAGAATGACTCCTAAGCGATTGAGGTGTTCTGTTGTTGGATGTAATAATGAACATAGCAGTCGTCATTTACTCCCGACATCTGAGCCACTGAAGACGCAGTGGATTACGTTTGTTTTTGAAGGGAATGCGCCCCCGATCTACATAAATGAGTCTATGTTCGTGCGAATCATCCGTGATCCAGCTTCACCCACAGATGAAGGTTTTTTTAAAGAATCGTTGCAAATCGCCTTTCCTAATAATGTGCTAATGAGCAAGTTTCACAGTGAATGCGGCTAAAGTAAACAGTCCCTCGGAGAGCAGCTCGGAAGAGAGGGGCGGGGTCAGCAGAGCTCATTAACATTTAAAGGAAAATGCTACAAAACTGCGTTCTCTGAAAAGAGCTGTTTTTGACAGGGTAAAATTTTAACAGGGTAAAATCTTTTTAAAAAGAAATTTTAACCAAACTATGTTACAGACTTTCCATTAAAACCCTAAAGAATAATATCAACTTGTGGAAAATGGGCATCCTATGACCCTTTTAAAACCGATTACTAAATGTTTGTTTAATATGAGACAGGAAAATGTTCGATAAGAATTGCAGATGAGCAAATCACAACATGAAACAGACATCTGAGTGAGTGATGTATGTGTGCTATTACCGGTATGTAGTAGAATTCACTGTTAATCAACACTTCTTACATTAGATGACTGCAAGTAATGTAAATAACTCATGTTTAGTTACTTTATGTAGATTTGTTTATCTTTTTTCTTTGTCCATCAGTACTGTTGATAAATTGAGGAACATTTATGTTGAATAAAAAGCAAGTTAACACATCTGCATTTAAATGTAGCATTGAGCAGATAAATGACAGAGGTGACTGACTCTTGTCTGGATGTTACAGGAACAGATGAGACACACGTGTGTTTATCCGGTGCAGAGCGACTGATGAAGGAATGCTGCCATCAAAGACTTTGAGTGAGTATACTACAGAAATGAATAAATAAAATTTTTAATAAAGTTGTAGTTTACTTTATTGTAATTTCAAAGAGAGATGTTACAGCACTTTTCTGATTCTTGATTTCTGTGCATTTGCTGCAAGAGTTTTTGTAGTGGAGCAGGACCTGCAATGCAAGGTGACAGCATTTGTGAAAAAAACAGGCATTTGTGGAAAAAAATGGAACCTTTAAACAATTATAAAGTAAGATAATTTTTAATCCTTTTAATACAGACCCCAGATGACATTGTGCTGTTAAAATGACTGCTTTTGTATTATGTTTGTGTAGTTTTGTAGGATCTGAAATGTCTGCAGACTGGTGTGAGCAGTGAGGATGGAGAAGTCCACAGCAGCATCCTGGAAATGGTCCAGTGTCATGGATGAGACGCTCCATCACTCCACCTCTTACTGTCTCATCAGGACCGGAAGTTGCTGTGGTCTCTTCATCCTCAGTGAGCCCAGAGCCAGAGAAAGCATCTAGAGAAAGACCAAAAGACATTGAGGATGTGATTTTGGTCAAGTTTGTTCTGCTGGTTTCTGTTCAATGGAGCTCGAGTTTCAGAAGCTTCAAAAGCATCATCAAATAATGTCATGAAGCTTTTATCCAGAGTGACTTAAAGTGCTCCTATTACAGGGACCCCCAATCCCCTGGAGCATTTTGGAGTAAAGAGCCTTGCTGAAGGACACACCAGTGGTGACGGCTGCAGAGATCGAACCGGCAACCTTCTGCTTTCCAGTTCAGTGGTTTAGCACACTACAAAAGTAATAAATCTATAATTAGCATGTAATTGTAAACATGAAATCAAATTTGGCAAGAAATGGAAAGCTGACAACATGAAATGTAAAATGTTTTACTCCCACACACGTTCTCCCACTCTTGCCTCAAGATTGTGGGGTTCAGGGGGCGTCATCATGGTCTTCCTCATCCTTTTGGATCAATGATGTCCCCATTGAGAAGAGCGAGTTTAAGCATAGCACAGCACGCAACCTCAGTCATGAAGGCAGGGCTCACCTCTAAGGCCTTGAAGGAAATAGAGTGCCAGCGTGTTTTCAGCATGACAAAGGCTTGCTCTACTATGCTTTGTGCACAGGAATGTTTGCTGTTGAAATGAGCTGCAAAGGGTTCTGTAAGGCTCTCTGTATGGGCTGATGAGACAGATGGGTCACTCGATGTCCCTTTCCCATCCATGATCAGAATCCAGTCTGACTGCAGCAATGATAGTCGTGATGGACGGCAGAGACAGGTGAAGGTGGACACAGTGGAATTGGCACAGCTGTGTTGAGATGTCAGTAGGATGTGGGTTCACTGCCTGTATATACATGATTGTTAGAACAATAAGTTTGAATAAAGCTTTGTTTCATCTGTTATTCACTTCTGTATGTATTTATTTATTGTGATGCTTACTTACAAAACAAATTACACTTTGCTTGTTTTACTAAAAAATGTATTTTTTCAGTAATAAAACAACAAAAAACAGAATATAATTAATTATTGGTTAGCATTTATCATTATTATTGTTCATAAGTGTTGGGGTGAGCTAGCAATCTAATTCATTCTGGGGTAATCTTAATTTTTAAGTAGTAATACTAACATTTCTCAAGTGTAAAATTAACAGTCTTCTCCAAAGGCGAGCTCTTCGAGCAGCTGCCTGACGCCTCCGTGCAGACATTGCAAACGCTGGGTGCTTCTCAAACGGAAGGCTGCATCCTTCCTAGTTCAGTCCTTCGGAGGCTTGTATACTAGTGTCCTTCTCAGCATTAAAAGCTGTCTGGTAAGTGCACGTGGCTTCGTCACACGTTCCCACCCCAACGGTCATGGCACAAAAATATTATTAAAACTTAATTTTGGAGAAGTACTTTGTATTAAAAATCTTAACAGTGAATGACAATCGTCTGTGGTTTCCCAGTGGCTTACATTATTGGCAGTTAAGCGTTTACTGATTAATGTATATCAAAATCAAAAAACTTTTTGTCTTCCATTTCATAATGAAGTCAGACAAACTCAGTGCAAACTCGTTGTCCATCAGTTCTTGTGTGCATCTCAAACGGATCCTTTTAAGGCAGCCTTCGTTTCGTGCCCTTCATTCGGCCCGTTCTGAAGGATGGATCAAGAGTATCCTTTGCGGCCTTCAACTACCCACAATCCTCTGCACGCATTTCGGAAAACATGGCGGGAAGTGAGTCGGCATCTAGCATGCCCGAGTTTGTTATGAAATGTAAGACAAAAAATGTTTTCAGAGATGAAAGCACTTATGTTTTCTGATGTTGTGTTGTAAATGTATCACTTACTGGTAAACCCAGGGCCGCGTTATCCTAATGGGCAACATGGGTTGCAGCCCAGGGCCCCGAACACTAGGGGGCCCCCCAAGACAATTCTCTTTTGCCTCTTAATATAGGGTTGGTGATATTAAACTTTATTAGTTTTCAGTGATTTTAAAAGTAGGATGCCTCACTTTTTATAAGATGACTGAAAATTTTACTTGAATTCGTAGTTTAT
>NW_015645069.1:25983-28854 GCF_001515625.1 Sinocyclocheilus rhinocerous
TCGGATATTGGCGTGTGCTCTTTTATATGGTAATGATATTAATTAGGGGGCGTTTACAAGGCGGAGATCTGACACCAGTCAGCTGCACACAATTTCAAGATCATTTGCGATTTATAAATGTGACATCTGGAAGAGAGGCATACGCACGTGTTTTTGTGCACACGTTCGTTTTTCTCTGAATCACACTTACGCACTTTTGAGAAATGATCTTAGAACAAATTTAGGACTGTTTATACGCAACATTTTATTAATGAGGCCCCAGGAGGGGTGCGCACCTTTTGTCCCACCAGATATATAGTTTATTTTCTCATACAACCACAATCTTGTCACAAATACACTCAACACAGACACAGACAGACATTTACACAAATTGTACATTGCACTCTTCCTGAGTCACCTGTCAGTTCTACTCTCTCTTTCACTGACATTTTTCCTCAACACAGTAAAAAAGCAGCACCCTGCAGGAATTTTTGCCTACCCGTGCAAACCTCTGTAACTTCCTTACAACTTCTACAGAGCAGTATCCATAGGACTTTGCACCCTTCTCTTTACTTTATCTGCTAAACATTTATTGCCATCCTTCAAGGCCCACTTAACAATAAACACAGACCATTGCAATGTATATCTGACTAACGTTTGCGTCATCCTTCAAGGCCCTCTTGACAGTAAACAGAATTTTGCATGCACAATCTGCCGTCATTTACTGCTATCCATCAAAGGCCCTCTTAACGGTAAAACAGATCTGTGCATGCAAATATTTCTTCTGGAATCAAAACCCTTTTTTCTTTTTGTTCTTTAAATTTGGAGGAGCATTTTCGAGTGTCCATACCACCACGGGCCGACTCTGGCAAACAACACTAATTATATAAGCAAAAACTGCCTTACTGTTTAGTGGCTACTGAAGGGTCTTCCACCCTTGCTCCTTTCCAATCCTGTTCTTGAAGCCAATTTCTGGTGGCTTCTGCCGTTGCTGTGAGACATCACTCTCAAAGTCTTGGGGTTTTGATGCCAGAATTTAGATTTTATTTTTAGAGACAATCAGTGTTAATTTCGTTGACGAATAATTTGTCATAATTCTCGTCAACGACATTTTTTTCCACTGTTGACAACGAGACGATAACGAACTAAAACTCTTTTTGAATGACAAAAACTTTGACGAATATTTATTGACATTTTCGTCAACGAATAAAAACGAGACATAAATGTTAGGGAGGGACGATTTGGGAAGAGATTCATCATCCGCTGCGTGGTTCGGAGGTTAGATGCGTACATATGAACCGGCGGGACATAAGCTAAAATACACTTGCTCATAAAACGTTTTTAAAAATGTGCATATGTGTGAGTACGACAAGAGCAGACATATGGATAAATCTGACAGCGCAAGAGAGAACTCAGTTCGGTCCGGTTTTCTGAGCGCAGACACTGAAGCATGCACACACAGAAAGCGCCTCTCATAGCACACAAGTGCTCTCTCGCATCGCATGAACGGAGAATTACACACAAAATGATGGCGAATTGTCCATTTTGACAAGTATTCACATAAACACAGTTGATTGCTCTTGACTGAACAAATTTAGTATATATATAGGAACTGCAGGAACTAACAATCCTGAACACATCCTGCACAATCAGGTGATGACTTTTGTCTTATTGGCTTTAGTTTGTCCATTTTTATGGATGTGCTTTCATTTTGGTGTCATTTTGTAGTTTGAAACATACAGATATACAGGTGCATCTCAATAAATTAGAATGTCGTGGAAAAGTTAATTTATTTCAGTAATTCGAGCCAATAAGACAAGTCATCACCTGATTGTGCAGGATGTGTTCAGGATTGTTAGTTCCTGCAGTTCCATTAGACCGACCACCTTTAGTTCACGACTGACTATATTAAAATAATGTAATTAAAACCTCAGTATACAAGTCTGCAATAGTGCACTGTTCTCTACAGCAGTGGTTTTCAAACTTTTTCTCCCCTTTTTAGATTGACATGAACCATAGGCCTATATATATATCTATATATATGTGTGTGTGTGTGTGTGTATGCATGTATGTATATATATTAGGGCTGGTAATTTAACGCGTTAATTAGATTAATTAATTACGGTGAAAAATAACACATTAAAATTATTAACGCATTTAACTCACTTGCCCCGCCCCAGACCTATGTGGGTCACTTGACATTTCATACAGTCAGTTGATGACAAATATGAGGCAGGGCAACAACTCACTGCATGATGGAGTCTAGAGAACATAGTTAGAATGTCCCTAAAGTTCAAGATATGGGGCAAAAATGCCCGTTTTAGAGTTTTTGTATCATATTTACGTCATATAGTTAAGCAATATCACACGAGTGCAAATGTGATACTAATCTTATACAATCTTATAATAATCTTATATATCTGTTTTGCTCAGTTTTGCCAACAAAAATATAAAGACAAAGCAGAACTGTTCGTCTCCGAGCAACACACAGCGGCATTTCATTTCTTAATGCACGCTTTGAATGAATTGGGTGAACCATTTGGCGCGTTGAACCATTGGCCCTAGTCTCGTTGGATTTGAAGCGACGCTGCACAGACCGATCAGTGTATGACAAAGTACTGCGAGAGCGATTCAAAAGCATGCAGAGCCGTCTGCTCTCTATAGCTCTTGCAGTACTTTGATGTCACACACCGATCGGTCTGATGGTGATGATCCACTTCAAGTCGAACAAGCCTAAAGATTCAATGGACCATTCATAAAGAACCATTTACTTCACTCCTGAATGAATCAACCATTTGAACGATTCAAATGACTGAATAAATGACCCGATGACTTAATCATTAAGACATTTACCACCACCTACTGGCAGTTTTAGTTTATTATTTAGAGTAT
>NW_015645069.1:31438-38415 GCF_001515625.1 Sinocyclocheilus rhinocerous
CTGCCACCTACTGGTGGTTTTAATTTCACATTTAAAGTATCTTTTCATTTTTTAAATTATTTCAAATATCAGTATTCAATGTTTTATGTTTAATATATCAAAACATTATTTATGCATTTGTAACTGCAGGTTAAATGCATTCATGTTCTGCATTAAACAGTGTGTAAATACATCTAAATGCCACTTCAGATGCAGCTTATGTCTGGATTGCTAAGATGAATTTTGTTGCTACTGATTTCATTTGCTTGGTAACAGCCCAAATGTCTTATTCTTATTCACTGATTAAATGTAAGAATTTGACTCAAAAGATAATGCACACTTATAGAAAAATGGCTTTATTAAGGTAAAATGCCCATAAAAGGTAAAAATCTATTTAAACTTATCTGACCACCACACAGAATATGAAGAATATCAAAAACTTTAGGAGTCAGCTGTCCACGAATGTCCTTAAGATAGCAGCATGATAACACCCTCAATCAGTTGAATGAATGACTCAATATTCACTTACCGTCCCTTAGTGGTAGTTCAGTTGAGAAGTTTGTTGAAAAGTATGCATTTTTCCCCTCAACATTTCTTATTTGTATACTCATAAATGCATTTAAAACATTAATCTCATAACATTATTTATTGCAGTTGTAATTATTGTTATTTGCAGTGTACATTATTTAATCTGACTGGTAGCAGCCCTATAGTGTATATTGAATTTATTGATAAATTGTAATAATTTGACATGTAAGATGATGCATACATCGCAAAAGGTTAAAAATAGGCCTTTGTAAAGGTAAATATGCAGATTTAAGTATGTAAAAGCTGATAGAACATTGATGAAAATATTGCTGCAGAATAAATTGTTTGAATAAAATCTCAGTGATGCAGTTATTTTGTGGGGATATTTTGTATGGAATATTGTCTGCTGACATGAAAAGTTCACTGTATATCATAGTAATAAATACCATTTATTACAGCATTGATATTTTGTTTTCTTTTTAATTTATACACATTAAATATTACATATATGTATGTAATAAAATGTGTATTTCCATTACAGGTTTGGGTCTTAAATTTCATATAAGGTGGTATTAAAAAGGTCTTAAAAAGTCTTAAATTTAACTTGTTCAAGTCTGCAGAAACCCTGAACCATGTCATGTCAACAAATGGAAAAGTCATCCATCTATTAATTATCATGTTAATTACTGTGCGCCTTTAGCCCCAACACCAAATACCATATATTACCCCAAATACTTAAAATTACCCCAAAATCTTAAACAAAACTGAAATCATAAAGAAGACCTTTGTCTCAATATATATGCATTAATTTTAGCGATTCTAATTTGCTGCAATTCTACAACATTTTAAAAAACATACAATATTAGATCAAGTAAGCACAGAATCAACTTTGCGCTGCTGCGCGCGATCGCATCAAGGATCAGACAAATAAACACGTGCATCTTGAAAAGAGGATGTTTTGGAAAGTGCTAAGCTACGTTTTTGTGCCATCTAGTGGTTTAGATGAAAATAATATCAAAGGCGCCTTTTACCCCGGGGTGCCTTTAGCCCTTGTTGTACCCTATATGTGGGGGTGTTTAAGAAAAAGAAAAAAACACCACAGATAAGTCACGTATAAGTCGTATTATTACTTTCAGAAATAATAGCGGCAAATAAAGTGGAATGTTAACATTAAACACTATAAACATAGCTATTGGCTACTGCAGTTCCCCTCACTCCACAACAAATCCTTTAAATTTAATGATATTCAGCGTATTAATCAGCGGAAACATTTTACTCCATTTTTGGCCATACAGATATCATTCAGTCAGTGCACTCTGCGTGTGGGGCTGTGAGAAAATAATAAATAAAAAAAGTGGGGCTGCTGTGAGTGCAGTCAGTCTAGGGACAGCGTCCATATTTCAAACCCAGTGGCATGACAACACTGGCCCTCGCAGCCAAAAAAACAGCCCGGCCCACCGGGAATTCTCCCGGTGCTCCCAATTAGCCCATCGGGGCCTGTATTACATGCAAAGATATAGTAGTTAAAGATGTATATTTAGTATCTGATGACATTAAGACACATACTGCAGACTTAAGAGGCATATGTGGCTACAGAATCACAATAGGCCTTTTACAAACTTTCCCTGTATGATTGTAACTGTATCCATGGAGTTTTCTTGAGAGGTTAATGTGTGGTTGAGTTGATCAATGTAATAGGCTGTGGGGTGGAGTTTGCATTGAACTGGTTTGAACTGAACTGAAAGGAAGGAAATGTGGGAAAAGGAACAATGAGGGAAAGCAAGCAAAAGTTATCGGAGTTTCTATCATTTTCTGTACAAGTCTAAATTGTCTATGTTAATTCAGACCGACTAATATTACATTTGAGTTATGGACACTTGTGCTAGAAACATAAACCTCTACAATACATGTTAGTTTATCATAATAATTCAGAGAAATCAATCTACAGGTTTAATCTGTGTACTACATTCATAAGAAGGTGAGAAAGAAGGTTTTTCTTTTTTAATCAGTTCTATGTACATGTAACTTTGTTCTACAAATTCAGTTCAAATCATTTTGAGCTAGAAAAGTAAATTCAAACAATTTATTATATTTAATTGTTGATGAAAGATTTCTGCCTACACAAGGTCTTTTTGCACACAATTTGGTTAAAAGTAATATGTATTTGAGTTAACTATTTTCCCTGTTGCAATCTACTTTATTTTTTATTCTATTCTATTACATTTATTATCATTTTTATTATTATTATTTTCATCTTGTATGGTCGGATTTGTTATATTTATTAATTTGCTTTTTAGAGGGATTTTCTAGCGCACACAATTTGAATCCACCTCGTTTCTCTGTTCTTCTCCAGCTTTCCTCATATCCTCCAGGTTCTTCATCCATTCATCTTTTCCCTCCTCCTCCAGTCTGGGAATCAAGAAATCCATATGTTGAAGAGTGAAAGTGGTGTCTGATTTTAATGCGATCTTAGACAGAATCAGGATGCTCATATAAGCTTCATGCAGCAGGTTGGACTTTTCCTTTTGAATCTTCTCCAGATCCCTCTTTAGTTTTTCTTCTGTTTTCGTTTTCATCTCAGACTCTTTCATGATACTTTCAAGTTCTTTTTTAGTATTTTCATATACTTTTTTGTCAAAGCTGGTTTCAGGATGGTCACCAGTGCGTTCATACTCCTGTTTGAGCTCATCAAATGTCATATAGACTGGTTTTTTTCTCATCTCATATATTTTGTTCTCTTGGACATGTTTGCTGTAATGACACTTCCTTGTACACACAGTGCAGTAGTTGTTTTCCATGACTGAACACCACGAGAGATCATTCACCCACCAGCAGCCCTTCACATGACAGTTCTCCTGACAGACGGAGCAGCAGGTTGCGTTTCTGTTCCTCCATGATTTATTTTCAATGAGGACTTTTTCTTTGACTGTTTTTGTTACTGTAAACTGAACATTCTTACAGTTCTGAATCTTGTCTCTGTTCTGTCTGAGGGCTTCTTGAATCTGATTCAGTTCTTCAGTTTTTGACTCTTTATCAGAGATTCGTTCCACCAGACTGTTGACACAGGCCTCAAGTTGTCTTCTCTCTTTCAGAACATCTAATGTCATCTGAACACTTTTTCTGTTGTTTTCCTCCAGGAGTGTGAAGAACTGATTCATGCTTCTCTCGCCCATTTCCCAGGTTGACCTGTACTTTAGCTCATACTCTTCATCTCTTTTGTCTTTCTGTCGGTTGTTGAACAATAAGTGAACGGGTTCTTTCATATTCTTTCTGCAGGGTATTTCTGCTGTTTTAATGGCATTAAGAGCATCTGTTGGAGGTAATCCATCTGACTGTGACATGAGAAACATTATGCTGTTCTCTATATCTTTACCAAGTATAGACAGAACTGAGTGAAAGATGTAAAACTCTTTTTCAGAGAGTCGATTCTGAGACGTCTTCATCACAAAACACACTGCATCAATATAATGAATCCCATCCTCATCTGAAAATAATCTCATCAGATACTCAGAAATCTCTCGGTCTTTCTCGTATCCTTCAGTGTTTCCGTATCCTGGAGTGTCAATGATGGTCAGAGATGTTGGGTTTTCTTTAACAAACACTTCATAAACAGTCATCTGATGTGTCTGGGATTGTGATTGATCTGCATCATCAGTTTCTTCTGTGATTTGATAAAACTCTTGATCATCAAACTTCACTCCCAGTATGTAGTTGATCATAGTATTGATCATGGTTGTTTTCCCAGCGCCGGTTTCTCCCACCATCAGTATGACTTTGTTCTGCTTGTTTCTGTTCTTTTGTCCATATGTCCACTGTTTGACCTTTGTCTCATTTCCATCAGTCTGATTTCTTTTTGTGTTCAGTCGGTAAAGCGCTGGAGGACCTTGTTTCATTAGAGTGGCATCATAACGTGATCTGCAAAAGAGAAGATTGTTTTGGGGGTGGGGAAGTGTGGGGGGGTGCTCAGCATTTTACATTAATTTATTTTGTATGAGGTTGCAACTTATGCAGATTTGTCAAGATAATATTATGTAGCTTGCTAACGCAAATTAAAGAAGAAAAGCTTACCGCATCTCATCTGATTGATTCCCGTCACCTGTTTTTAACAGTAAACAGTTTCAAAGATGACAATATAAATAACTTGTGATTTATTGCTATATTGTGATATACAGATACTGCTTTCTGTGAATACAAAAATAAAGTGGCTTGAAAACTTCATAATGTAATTTCCAAACTTACGGTTAAAAGCAGGAGGACGATCAATACTCTTATCTGAAGCACCACTATCATCACTGCAGTCAGAGTCACAGCGATGGTGATCCATCTGAAAGAAAAAGATTCACACTTAAAAAAAAAAACATTTATACATATATATATATATATATACACACACATATATATACAGTATATGATAATGGTAATTTTAGATGATTTCATACTGCAATTCTGCACTTGCAATTCTGGCCAAATTAAAGATACGTTGTGTGTGAATTTGCACGTTTTAATGTAAGCATCATTAATGACCCCCTGTTTTTATTTAAAACAAAAAAAATTGATTGATTAGTGAAATGAAAGAATGATTTAATAAAAAAAATGAGAATGATTATTGTCTCTAATTGGCCTGTTTAGCAAAGCCCTCAAAACATTTCTTATTTAGTGGTACAGTATTGCATGATTTGTAAATTATATTTAATAGTTTACACTTTGCAAAAACGTTTGCAACTAGTTTTTAAAAGGTAACATGACATTCTTAAGGACTTGTTTACGCTTACATTTCTTTAAATCTAAAAAGGAACACTTGTGCTCCTACTTTAAATAAAAAAAATAATAAAATAGGAACACTTTCTGATCAATGACAGAAATTAATCTTCCCATTATAAGGTGATATTTGACTCCTTATTTTTTAAATCTTTGTAATGCCATTTTTAATAACTTTATTAATGTATGTCATCTTTTGTGCCAAAAAAATTGATTTATAAATGTTTATCAAAAATTTTAATTAAACAATAAATTCAATTAAAATGATAAGATTCAATCACGAAGAATAAGTTACCAGTCAACTTAAACATCAACAATTCATCTTTGCACGGCACAGAAGAGCACAAATGTGGAATATTTACAGACTTTTTGACAAGAATTAGGCCCCGTTTACACTAGTGCGTTTTCGTTTTAAAACGCATAACTTTTGCTACGGTTACGCCCATCGTTTACACTACTCCGGTGTTTTCCAGCCTCGAAAACGGAGACTTTTGAAAACGCTGCAGACCCCGTTTTAGTTTGAAAACTCCGGGGTTGCGTTTCAGTGTAAACGGAGCAAAACGGAGACTTTTGAAAACGATGGCGTGGCTGCCCACATTCGCTCTGCGTATCCTTGACGACTGTGTAAACAATAACATCATGCTCATTGTTGTACCCATAGATATGTATGGGTAGATTCCCCATTCGACTGCTTTAAGCACGTACGCCATAATGCCGTTTTAAAACGATAATGCACTAGTATAAACAGGGCCTCAGGGGTGACATTAATGCATGTCATAATGTCAATGTTATGAGATTAATGTTTTGAATATAAAGTTTTGAATATAGAAATGTTGAACTTTTTAAATGACTCAATTTATACTTTAAAAATGAAACGGAAACTGCCATTAGGTGGCAGCAAGTCAAAGTCTTGGTTACTGAATCATTTATTTAATCGATTTTTTCAAACGGCTGATTCATTTAGGAACGAAGCAAGTGACTCTCTTTATGAATGTGTCATTGAATCATTGACTCACTCAATTTGTTCAAAAACGCAGATTCATTCATAAACAAAACACAGCTGTGTTTGAATGGAGATGCGCAGCGGCTCAGCTGTGACTTTGTTTGGAACTATTTTTGTTGAAAAAATAGAGCAAAATTAGACAACAGTGTTCCTAAAATATAACTTTTGTATAAAATATTTTTTTTTATAAAACTGTTGTATAAAATCAATATCACATTTTCCCTTTTATAATCATTTAAAATCTGTCACCTGTCTTAATTCATCGCGATCTCACAAACTTGCATTTTAATTAATGAAGCTCTCTACACTGCACACTGAATGTATTATTTACATTGTCTCTACACTTTGTTATAATGAATGACAAACTGCAGTCTACTTTCATGATCTGTGCTGTGAGGAGCAGGACGCGCACCGATAGAGAAGCATTTATATTGTCTGCAGGTATTATGGCAAAAAACGACATTGCACAGCTAACCATATCCAGCTACGTTTTTAGTCTACATTATGCTACGTTTTATATACAGAACTGGGATCGCTTTCGTAGACTTCTGAATGGATAAAATATAGAAATCACTTTAATTTCCAATAGAACCTAACCAGTTGGAAGTGAAACGCCGTCCCCCCTCGAAATTCACTCCGCGGACTCCGTCCCCCCGCGTCCCCCCATTTCCAGACCTGTATATATATATATATATATATATATATATAT
>NW_015645069.1:39349-40731 GCF_001515625.1 Sinocyclocheilus rhinocerous
TGCGTATCCTTGACGACCGTGTAAACAATAACATCATGCTCATTGTTGTACCCATAGATATGTATGGGTAGATTCCCCATTCGACTGCTTTAAGCACGTACGCCATAATGCCGTTTTAAAACGATAATGCACTAGTATAAACAGGGCCTCAGGGGTGACATTAATGCATGTCATAATGTCAATGTTATGAGATTAATGTTTTGAATATAAAGTTTTGAATATAGAAATGTTGAACTTTTTAAATGACTCAATTTATACTTTAAAAATGAAACGGAAACTGCCATTAGGTGGCAGCAAGTCAAAGGCTTGGTTACTGAATCATTTATTTAATCGATTTTTTCAAACGGCTGATTCATTTAGGAACGAAGCAAGTGACTCTCTTTATGAATGTGTCATTGAATCATTGACTCACTCAATTTGTTCAAAAACGCAGATTCATTCATAAACAAAACACAGCTGTGTTTGAATGGAGATGCGCAGCGGCTCAGCTGTGACTTTGTTTGGAACTATTTTTGTTGAAAAAATAGAGCAAAATTAGACAACAGTGTTCCTAAAATATAACTTTTGTATAAAATATTTTTTTTTATAAAACTGTTGTATAAAATCAATATCACATTTTCCCTTTTATAATCATTTAAAATCTGTCACCTGTCTTAATTCATCGCGATCTCACAAACTTGCATTTTAATTAATGAAGCTCTCTACACTGCACACTGAATGTATTATTTACATTGTCTCTACACTTTGTTATAATGAATGACAAACTGCAGTCTACTTTCATGATCTGTGCTGTGAGGAGCAGGACGCGCACCGATAGAGAAGCATTTATATTGTCTGCAGGTATTATGGCAAAAAACGACATTGCACAGCTAACCATATCCAGCTACGTTTTTAGTCTACATTATGCTACGTTTTATATACAGAACTGGGATAGCTTTCGTAGACTTTTGAATGGATAAAATCTAGAAATCACTTTCATTTTCAATAGAACCTAACCAGTTGGAAGTGAAACGCCATCCCCCCTCGAAATTCACTCCCCGGACTCCGTCCCCCCGCATCCCCCCCATTTCCAGCCCTGTATACACGTGTGTGTGTGTGTGTATATATATATATATATATATTGAATATTTCAATTCGGTTTTATATTTTGAATGTTTCGATACAATTCCAATCTGACTTCTGACTTGTGATGCAGCCTAAATCATAATCATACAGTGTTCATTTGTTGGACAGTGGGGAATCGAGCCTGGTTTCTCCCAAGGTTTCTTTTCTCTATTCTGTCACCTGATGGACTTTGGGTTCTTGCCACTGTTGCATCTGGCTTGCTTAGTTAGGGACACTTAAAGGTCCCATATTGTACACCTTTCTGGAGTTTTATTTTA
>NW_015645070.1:0-287 GCF_001515625.1 Sinocyclocheilus rhinocerous
GCTCTTCTTCCTAGTAGGTGCATTTTAAAAATGTTTTCCCGATGATTCCTGGACTCCTGCTCAAAGTGAGAAATTAATATAACAACATCTACAAAAAAACAAAAACAAAAAAACAACAATAAGCCTGCGAAGCTGTTGTCGTTCCATCCTGACAGATGACAGCCGTGACAGCTAAGTGGAATCCCGGAAAATAAACCGTGGAACTTTGACCAATGAGACAACAGTTTACTCGCGCGTGACTTGTATTAACAAATTTGGTCCGTTTAGAAACTTTGCCGTGTGAAAGC
>NW_015645070.1:645-22024 GCF_001515625.1 Sinocyclocheilus rhinocerous
AATTTTCAGCATCATTACTCCAGTCTTCAGTGTCACATGATCCTTCAAAAATCATTATAATATACTGATTTGTTGTTCAAGAAACATTTATTATTATTATTATCAATATTTAAAACTGTTGAGTACATCAGGATTCTTTGATGAATAGAAATATCCAAAGATCAGCATTTATCTGAAATAAAAAGCTTTTGTAACATTATACACTATACCAAAAGTTTCGAGTCAGGATATTTTGATTATAATCAGGTTATCTTCAGAGAGCAAGTTACTATGGTTACTTACATACCCTCAAAGTAACCTCCGATTTTGGAACCGAAAGCTGAGGTTATCCGCTCGCTTATCCTCAAACATACCCGGGTATGTCACATAACCTGCTTTCTGGAATACACTTAAAGTCTACTGTGTTTCACAGTCAACACATGGCTTTTTGGCTAGGTTTAAAGGGAAAGAGCACTTTTAGATAAACAAGACAATAATAGATGGCAGGTAGGAAAACAAAGTTCTTTATGAACCGCAGGATTGCATTTAATAAAGATTTAAATGCAAAAGTAAAGGCAGTAGAGCTGACTATTTCTATCAATGGTAAGTTTGTGATAATGTAAGAAAAGTAGTTTAAATGTTTTGCCACTTGCTTGAGCAACTTAATATATAAAAATAATATATAAAAGTAAAAAGCATTGAATAATGTGTTGCTTATATTTATTGTGTTTAAACATGTCTGTGAAAGACTGTATTACTGTACTGTGTAAAAAAAAAAAGAATTGCAATGCTGAAAAAGCATTTTCAGTGACAATGTTTGGATTTGAAATCAAAATAATGGATAAATGTTGTGTTTGTGGTAAACAGCCACGGATCAGTAGCGGACTCCTGTGTTAAAGCATAGTCCGTGCTGCTTCCCCTCTCACAAGAGTCACCTAAGAGGGGAATTCCCCCCTATTTTCAAAAATGAAATTCAGGCCCTGAATAAATGTCTAAAAATCCTGATTGGAGTATCACTATAAATAGTTATAAATGATAAAAAGAAAGCTTTAAAAAGATCGGTATCGGCAGATACTGCTTTCTGTGATCGGCCACAAAAATCCTGATCGGAGCACCCCTAGTATAAAATGGAAAGTTCACCCTAAAAAGTAGCTTATTAGAAAAAATGCAAAACACGGGTCTAATGTGCATGTGTGGAACAAGGGTGGAATTTGAACACTGTGGTCAGCATCTCTTACACACTGCAACCGTACAAACCATACAAGCAGACGCCATCCACACACCTCAAGGGAAGAAGGGAACAGAGATAAGGCCCATCAACATTCCAGACTACAGCGTGACCGCCGGTTATCTTAGCCAGACCTATTCAGGGTTGCAAACTAAGTGTCTAAAAAACACCCCGCAACTGAAACATTCCACTTTAACCCAATCCAGAGCAACACAAGACCTGATTTCTAGGAATAAAGAATAGCAGTCTGGTTTTACGGTTAGCCTGGGATTGTGCGCGCTACAATTATCTGTGTAAGCGCTGCCTTTCTGACAGCCACTAAATAAATGACAGACTGGTTATTCATTAACCTTCCCTCCTGAGCCTGACCTTTGCCCTTTCTCTCAGACCACTCTGCCACCTGGAGCAACTTTAACTGTACAATGTAACCAGCTTAATGATCTTCCATCATGCTGATCATGAAAGATCATTTGTTAAAAGATTAGAGTTTTGGTAAAGTGAGTGTCAGTTTATCTTAGAGGAAGTGTAAAACTCCAAGTCCAATTGCTGTCCTCTAAATTTAGCAGGAATATTACATCATCAATATTACATAATCTTCAGGTGAAGTGGAGAAATCCACTCTCTGGAATGTTGGCGTGGTTGCCATTTCTGAATTTTCAGTTCAACAGGTCACATCTGGATTAGAATACTGTCACAGAATCCACAGTAAGTGCATTTACATGCATGTTACAAGTTTAATTTACGTCAAACTAAAACAATTTTGCATAAAATTTTCAAAATGCAGGTTATTGAAATTATTGTGTGATTTTTTTCATGCATATGTAACATTTTTTTATCATAAAAATTACCCAATTTTCTAGTGAAACAACAGACTTCTCTCTGGACTTCTCAGATTATTTTGTCCTCGTAAACCCAGCCCCTTTCATACAACTGACTGCAAGTTTGCATTCAGATCTGTCTCCATCCAATCAACAACCAACAGATTAAACAAAGGACTACATTTTTTTTATATTCATTTTCAATATTCTGTTACATTCAGATGTATGTGACAATACAAAGAATGATCTGTCGCTATTTTCTAAACTTTGACACTTTAAATGTCATTTAAACACTTTAGTCTAAACTGAATTCATACCAGTCTGTTTTTTTTAAGTTGGACTAACAGACACAACATGCATTTATTCTTTCAAATATTCCATTATGCACTGTGTTAAAAACTAAAATAAAAATGTATTTATAAATTTAGCTCGATTATAACTCTGCATGTAAATAGTGGATGAACAATATATAATCAAGGCCGATATTAGGCCATTTTTATTTATCAGCATTGGCCGATAAAAAACAGAAAGACCTTTATTTTGACAGCACTGAGAATCTATAACCTAAATCCTCACACACAAGAGTGTGTCTTTATTTAAGGGAAATATGATTCCTAGTGTGCACAGATTTACCAGTGCACTGCTGTTTTTTTTCATTGTTTTTAACCATTTCCTTTTTTGTGTGCAAAATACTATATGATTTATTTTAATACTACATTTTGCTTATAACTGTTATGCATATGTTGTTTACTACCTTTTAAATTAAACCGTGTCATACACCGGCATCCTCATCAGCTGTTTAAAAAAAATATCAGGTGACCATTACATGTAAAAAAAGTTAATTCAAGAACTGTTGGAACCTTTTTTGTGCCTGTAGTGCAGGATTAAAAATACATTGTCACAATAAGACAATGTAGTAATCAGAGTAAAAAAGGAGGCTTACATTACACCATAAATATGGAAAAGTGCCTTTGGAAACATACATGGAAAATTAAAAAAATTCCTGATATATTCACTTGGCATCACTCTTCCAAACACACACAGACTGGCCAAAGCGGGTATAATCTCAGGCTCAAATACTTGATTTAAAGGCTTGAAATCAATCGCATTATGCTGGATAACTGTCAGTAATCAGCTTGAGCTATAATTAATGACAAGTTAAAGAGTTCATGAGGGGGGTGAAAGCAAAGAGAAAGAGAATATTTGTATTTTTGGGGATAAGAAGTGTTTGCATTCTCAACTTCTTATTGGAAGAATATTGCACTAACGAAATGGAAATATCTGTGATGTGTTTTCTAGAAGCATCTCGTTACAGCTAAACACTCTCACACAGAGCTATCTCCTACCCTGAGCTAAACCAGAGAGGGACTTGAGCTAAAAATGGCAGAGAGAAAGACAGAAAGAGAGAAAGAGAGTGAAGCCTGTTCACTCCCACTCACTGCTTCCCACTTCTCCTCTGCTCATCTCCTCACCAGGAAACACACACATTCTTCAGCTGTGGAGAAACTCTGTCACCAGCACTCTCCTAATGAACAACACACACACACACACACCTCCTTGATAAGCATACACACCGATTCTCTCAGAAAGATGACCCATATCTTTCTCTCAGATATCTGCTCAGAGCTTAGACCAAACTCTGGCCCAGATACAGTGAGTCAAATCCTGCTTCATCAAGTGTCTGTGGAGTATTGTTTGGTTTTGGACCAGATTAACTTTAATCAGCCACACAGATCTGACCTTTTACATGCGGTTTATGCATGCAGGAACATTCAGTACCAACAGAACTGCCTCCTTGACTGCCTCAAATAAATCACTTCACTTACTATGAGCAGTAAGTTTCACAACTACTTCATGTATCTGTGATGAAGTCCAAACACACATACGTAAAACTAACATAATTATTCCGATATAAAATACTTTCTTTTAGGCATGCAAATAGTTTGTTATCTTATCCAAAATCATAAGTAATCCATTAATAGGCTGGTTTCCCTGAACAGTGAACACTGTTGTTCTGTCAAATCATGACTGTTAGTTTATGCATCACAACCAGCCCAACACAACAACACTGATTTAACCAATAGCAAGAGTTTGGGGTGGGACTATATGTCTACTGACCAAAGGTTGATAGGTTGAGAGTTTGTCAATATATTTTTTTTTTTTCTGTTTAATGTCATTAGTGTTGCAGAAATTAGACAATTAAGCATTAACTATCAAATTTAGGACTAAACTAGTGATAAAACTATTGGAATCTGCCAATAATCAGTATTTGTTTTGTCAATAATGTACAGTTTCTTTTCAATTGACATGTTTTGCTGCATTTATGTAATCAAAAATATGGTAAAACCGAAATATTATTAGAATTTTTAATTGAATGTTTTCTATTTTAACATTTTAAATGTAATTTATTCCTGTGATGGCAAATCTGAATTATCATCAGCCATAACTACAGTTGTCAGTGTTACATGATCATTTAAAATATAACAGAATTTAATAGAACAGCATTTATTTGAAACAGAAATCTTATGTAACACTATACATGTCTTTACTGACACTTTTGAACAATTTAATGCATCCTTGGTGACTAAAAGTGTGTGTGTGTGTGTGTGTGCGTGTGTGTATATATATATTAGTGCTGTCAAACTATTAATCGCATCCAAAATAAAGGTTTTTGTTTGTGTGTACTGTGTATATTTATCATGTATATATATAAATACACACACGCATGCATATATTTAAGAAAAATATGTTACGTTTAGATATTAAATATATTTATATATGATATAATTAATAAAACTATATACATGTAAATACATGTAAATATTCTCAAAATATATGCTGTATGTGTGTCTTTATATATGCATAGTAAATATACACAGTACACACACATATTATGTAAACAAAAACTTTTAAAACACATCTGGCGAGCATTACAATTAATTTATCTTGCTTTCAAGTTATTTATAATCACAGTCTTCTAAAAGAAACTTTTTAAATAATTTTCATTCAGTATATATAGTTTATTACATTTTTCTGTTTGATGATGTCCCCAAAAGGAGGTTTTCTCAGATTGATCTAACTTCTGGGATTCTGCCTATCTTATGTATTTTTAATAGCTAGGTCAGACATAAACCGATTGACAAGCTCTTGAGATATTATCACTTGGCACCAATTGAGCCGCACATGTGCCCACAAACACATAAGGGCACTGAACGTTCATCTATCAGTTCACAAATAAATAAATAAATTCTATGAAGTGCACTTGACTTAGAAAAAATTAGAATAATCTGTGAAGATTTCTGCTCTCAGAAATATGTGTCCAATACCTTCACCTGCAGGCCAGTTAATAGCACAGTCTACTTCCAGAACCAAACAAGCCATCAACAGCAGGAAGGGGGAATTACGAAATTGTCATGTTGTAGGCCAACAATATTACTATATTTGGAGCGAGGCAACAGTTGAACTCAGAACTTGACGGAGCAGAGTTATTCAAATATGGCAAGTGTACGAGAGAATACTTTTATCCGCGGAGATTGGGACTTGAGGTTAGCCACAAGTTATTGACAAGGACAGTAGGAAGTGGGGCGATGTTTATGTACAAATGCCGAGGATATTAAAAGAGACATCAACGTGCACACTGAGCTTCCTCACAGTTGATGTTTCTGCAATGCAACATCGCGGTTAGGTTGTTGCTATTTTTCTTTTCTTTTTTCTCAGTGTCACTAGGCAACGGATCTTCGAGGCGCATTAAACATTCATGAAAAAGGACGGTGAACTTACCAGCAAACTTTCCAAGTTGATCGCAGACCGCGGCTCTTTGAGCATGGCTTCCAGTTGTCTCAGCCGGTTTTCCATCCTTCTCTCCGCTCCTAGCGACATTTTTGCCTTGTCCTGGCGCCAGTCTGAGCAACGAAGAGCGATCTGCACAACTTTTCTGGTTCACATTAAAGTTACAAGATCTTCTTTCAAGTTGTCGAGCAGCGGGCCTAGACAGCCTCCGACTCGCCGCCCTCCAAAAAGTACCCCGGGCTTGTCCAGAATAAAGCGAAAAAAAATAATCCAATGGGAACAATTGAGGTTTTCCAAACTTTCCCCCTCAAAACAATCTATGAAGTGGTTACTTTAAACAACTGAGCATAATCAAACTTCCCATCCTTTAATGCGAGCGTACCGACAATGGCGCGATAAACTTTTAATTTTGAGAGGATTGAGCAGCAGGGCGTTTTTTGGGCGCCCCTCTCCTCTCCTCTCCTCCCCGCCTCTCTCCTCTCCTCCCCGCCTCTCCCCTCTAGCTGAGCCTGACTTCAAATCTTCCCCAGTTCATAAACAACGTTGCTGTTGTTCAAAGGCGAGCATCTGTTGGAGTCGACCAGACCACAAACTCCAACGCATTCCTGCAACACACTAACTGCGACGTGAAACGGAATCGGTGCGTTTTATGCGTATTATTAATAATATCTGATAAAGTTAATTATTTTAAGTTACTCGCAAGCGCTTTCCTAAAGTGTCTCGCATGTCGTTAGTGGATTAGGTCGTTCGCGCCAGTTCCGCGGATCGGTTCTTCGGTATTCCAGCAGGTAGCTCGAGCCTCGAGTTCGTTTCTCTGACATCAACTAGCGATGTCCGATCCGTGATCGAATCGTTATTTTGACTCGGACCTTTTTAAATGAATCAGTTGATCCGACTCACAAAAATGGTCCAAACGATTCGCCTGAGCGGTTCTCGAGTTAGCAGCTAATATTGATTTAAGTTCTAATTACTAAATTTAAATTCAATGAAAACACATGAAATTGCAATAAACGTGCCTGAATATGGCTTATATGAAGGTTTTACAGTAGGCAATATGCCATACTAGGATATCAAGAACCACGTGATGACGCGAGTGCGTCTTGACGTAAAAGAATTGTTGGCTCGTTTATGTAAGCAATTCTTTGAAAGGAGTTGGCCAAAAGAACCGATTTGCTCAAATGAATCCATCACTAACGTCGTCGACGACAACAGCAGTCTTTACCCATAAGCCTCTCTTCTCTGTCTCGCCCACGAACGGCGGCACGCGGGATAATGTAAATATCCTCCAGTGGATAGCATTCTCACACCCACCACATATCACAGAAGAATCACAGTACATCACTCGGCTTTTAGTTTTATTGGTTTAACGTTACTCCACATCATTTCTAAAAACAATGTTCAGGAGTAAAGGTTGTGCTGTAATGAACGTGAGTTGACTGAACCGAGTGTGAAATGAGAGGTGACTGTACACCACTTTGCAGCAACATCCTCTGTTCATTGTAAATTGCCTTTTTATTTGTTTATTTATGAGGAGAATCAAATAAAGAATTGCATGTATATGAAGTTTTCAAATTAAATGTAATGGCAGTTGGTCCTCATAAATGGCCTATTGGTTTATTCATAAAATTCAGTCCTTTATGAATTTATTCTCAAACCAATTTTGAAGTAGCGCGAGGAACACTAAAGCAACAAAACCTCCTAATGAATGAGTGGAACAGCGACCTCTTGTCGGTGCAACTCCATTATGAAGTACATTTTCACTTGTTGATATTGTTAAGAAGGCAATTTCGTCCACTAGAGGGCGAGTTTTATCTCTAATGGGACACACATGAGAAACAACCTGGCTGTAGTAATATTACCTGAAATATATTTGGTATCACAAGCTAGATTAAACCGACTCTCCATTTTATGCATTCCTACCCTTCCTCAAGTTTCAAATCAATCATAATTATTACACATAAAATTACTAGGAAAATAAAAAGTTCAAGCCATTAGGAGCTGCAGTGATCTGGCCTGTCAAAAGCATTTCATCCCTCTTAATTAAAAAATTAAGTTTTAAAAAATGTATTTACTCCTAAATTAAAAAATATATATAAGAGAATGTATTTTGAAATCTCTTTTGACTGTCATCACATCTGTGGCCAAAAAGAAGGCACACAGTGTAGCCGTTTAAAAGAAGAAAAACTTTATTGGAATATAATTTGGCAAGATATATATTTTTAAACATTACAAATGTAGAAGGTCTTGGCAAAATATTCCAGTTCTAATCCTCTAATGTTCCATGGATAAAATGTCTAAATTGGCTAGGACTATTTGTAAACTGAACCGTGAAGAATTACCCGACACATCTAATTCCTCTTTTCTCTTGAGATGCAAACAAATCTAACCCTTTCAAGTACAGAAAAATAAATCTCTCTGATCTAGGAGTTTTAATCCAGTTCTGTAACTAATTAGCATTTATACACTGAGTAACGGCGTTCATCTAAAAAATGAATATGCAAATAGTATATTCTAAAATCAGGGTCATCTTTACTGCATCTTTACTTTATCAACATATTACAGTACTCTGAGAGATGCATATTAATGTCATCACAAAATCTAATATAAAAACATTAGAAACATATAAAAACTCTCAACACACTGTCAAAACAAACAACAAACACACACATACATACAGTACACAGGTTGGCCGCTGGTATTTGGGCTGTCCAGAGAAAAAAATACATTTACAAAACAAACAGTCACCCACTGAACACCCTTGAGTTTGTTATACAGGTAAAGGCAAGACAAACCAAACGACCCAAGGGAAGGTCTCTAGAGAAGGCAACAAATCTCTGCTAATACAGTGTTCTGAACAGATCCTTTGCCTGGTAAACCTCAGCAGGGTTGCATCTCTGGATTCCTTTTGGTCTTGCGGTGGTTCGCTGTCAGGGTTAGCAGATTGTCCAGGCGAATCAGCTCTTTGCCCAGCTCAGTGTACAGGCCGCTGCCGAACATTTGGTTCCTGGTGTTTGGGACTCTGTCTGAGTATAAAGACACAGAGCTGGGGAGAGGAGTTTCTGTACGCGGATGGCCCTGTGAGAGTGACAGGGGAAATACAACTAAATTGACATACAGGCTTAATAATGCAGCTTAATAATGCATCCATCATGACAACTGACCATGACAATATTCACCTAAAAATAAAGATGAACGATAGCTTTAATAAAATAATATTAATAATAATAAATGCTTCGTAAAGCACCTTGAGCATGTATTGAGGGAACTATAAATATGTGACCCTAGACCACAAAACCAGTCATAAGTAGCACAGGTGTATTTATAGCAATAGCAAACAATACATTGTGTGGGGCAACATTTTCGATTTTTCTTTTATGCCAAAAATCACTAGGATATTAAGTAAAAATCATGTTACATGAAGATATTTTGTACATTTCCTACCGTAAATATATCAAAACTTAATTTTGATTAGTAATATGCATTGCTAAGAACTTCATTTGGACAACTTTAAAGGCGATTTTCTCAACATTGTGATTTTTTTTGCACCCTCAGATTCCAGATTTCAAATAGTTGTATCTCGGCCAAATATTGTCCTATCCTAACAAACCATACATCAATGGAAAGCTTAGTTATTCAGCTTTCATGATTCTTGATTACAATTTCAGATTATGTATACATCTCAATTTCAGAAAAATTGACCCTTATGAATGGTTTTGTGGTCCAAGGTCACATATAAATCATTATCATTATTGTTATTAGTAGTAGAAATAACATCATGTGAACATGAAGTCTGACCAGTCCCATGCATGCAAACTGATATTATCTCCACCTCATTTGAATGATATTTTACAACTACTTAACTAACAAAAATGAATGATTGCATGAAATAATTTATTAGAAAGAGCAATAACTATTTCAAACAATAGATGCAAATAATTGTAATATAAGTTCATTGAAAATGATCAAATATACACTACTGTTCAAACGTTTGGGGTCGGCAAGATTTTTTTTTAAAGAAGTCTCTTATGCTCACCCAAACTGCATGAATTTCATTAAGAACACAGTAAAAACTGTAGTATTCTGAAATATTATTACAATTTGTTTTTAATTAGATTATTACAACTGTTTAAATATAATTTAAAATATAATGTATTCCTGTGATGGCAAAGCTGAATTTTAAGCAGTCATTACTGTGTAGTCTTGAGTGTCACATGATCCTTCAAAATCATTTTACAATACAATTTTTCAGGATTATTTGATGAATAAACAGTTCAAAAGAACATAATTTATCTGAATTGTAAATCTTTTGTAACCATAAATGTATTTACTGTTACTTTTGATCAATTTAATGCATCCTTTCTCAGAATATTAAAAAATATTAAATTGTTTTAGGAAAATCTTACTGATCCCAAACTTTTAAACAGTATAGTAATTTATATTTGCAATATATGTTAATTAAATTTACATTTGAACAATATTGCAATAAAACTCATGAGTAACAGTTCTGGGTCATCACTGATAAGTGGGTTTCTTACCAGCTGGTCAAAGTTCATCAGGAAACTCCAGTTCTTCTCCCTGTGATAAAACAATAATGAAGCATTTTACAGCATGATCTTCTCCTATCTCCAGACGATACGATGCAATGAATTATTTAGAAGCGAAATTGTGATCGTTTTATTATACGATGGAGGTTTTGTGTACAGTAACCACGGCTGTATATATACAGTAGTTGGTAAAGAACAAGAGATGAGTAACCGTAACGCACACCGTCCAGGGGGCGGCTGGTCAACCACAATCCATCCCGTATCAAATAACGGGTCAAACAATGCCACATTTAAGAGGTGAAAGAAAAGATTAGTAACGTAACTCCAGAGAAAGTGAGAAAACAAACCGGCAACTCCATGACATTTCTAAGAAAGTGAATGAAATTCTCTTTCTTACCATTCTTTCACACCGGTTCGCTCCGCGCGCACAAACTCTCTCCAAACCTGGTCCTGTTTTACCGGATCTCGGGTATCATCGTCTTGCGCCGGTGTCTCACCGGTGTTTCGTGGCCTGCCCGCTGAATGCCCGAACACTGAGACCGAGGACTGAGAGGCGAGAGGACCATTGGGTCGGTCCGGTAAACGGTACCCAGCTGAAGTGGCGCGCAGCATGTTTCCTTTCCTATCCATCACTGTCCTTGAGCTCGTCAGTCAAACACAAATATATATTTAAGCCACCGTAAAGTCCATTTTAACCTATTTAGCCACTTGAGTTAAACTGTTGTCTTAATGTAAGAGATTTTCTTTTTAGCAAACCTCCCTGTCTTGCTCTGAGGTGGAGGGACGTGTGGCGCGCCAGTTCCAGCAATCACAACACGAGAGCTGCTGCCGCTGCCGCCCGGCTGCGCGGATTTTGGCTCTTGTTTACCCCGGACGTTTCCCCGGGAGACAGCCGGGCGATGCTGGGATACCCTCTCAAAGCTTTTGATAATTCACGAGGAGGCGAGACATCCGCTGCAACAATGCAGCAAATTAGTTTTACAAAAGCCAAAGACTGACAGACTGGTGACATAACAGTGCACGTGGGCCTACATAAAAGAGCAGCTATTCAACCAAAATGTTCAAATTTGAGAAAAGAGAAAAGAAAAGAAAAAACACTGACATTCTTTTTTTCCTTATGTCCTCAACTGCATGCAAGTTGCAACAGACAAACAGTAGCCTGTTGAAGTTTGTGGCAGTAGTTAATTTATCCAAAGCTGCAGTTTTGTGCAGGTAATGTCTGTGCAATGATGAGAACAAACATGCAGGCCTACTCAGCTGAAAAAAACATGTCTTTAGAGAAGATTCTATTGCACAGAGGATAGAGGGTGATACTGCAAATCTTTTCCCAAACAATAATGAATTGTTACATGGTGACATTTGACCTCTAAATGAGAGGTTACTGTGATCTGCTCTGTTAACATAAAAAGGCCTGTAACCAAGTTTATTATTATAAAAGAAACATTAGTTGAAAGTAGTTGAAATAAAATAAACATTAAATGAAATGAATTAAAATAGTTTAACATTTTTACCAGTACTTAAGTAAAATAACTCAAACTAAATAAATGAAAACTAAAAAACTAAATAAAACTATATATAATAGATATAATTAAAATACAAAAACTACAAATTACATAAAATAATGACTAAAACTTTAAAATGTAAATTAAAATTAAAACAAAGGGGGAAAAAAATCTAATTCAAAATTTTAACAAAAATATAATAGTATACCAATGTTACTAAAATAATACTGGTTTACATAGCTTTTCTCTTAAATTTTACTTTTGTAAAACATTTTGAAATATGTGACCCTAGACCACAAAGCCAGTCATAAGGGTAAACTTTTTGAAATTGGGATTTATACATAATCTGATAGCTCAATAAATAAGCTTTCCATTGATGTTGTCACGAATCCTGTCTGTGGTCTTCCGTCCACTCGCCACCCAGGCCCAGTTCTACGGAGGTGCTAGAGGGTGCTAAGCACCCTCAAACGAAATCAAAAGCGACCTCAGTTAAAGCTGTATTAATAGCATTTTATTGAATATTTGGCAAACTATCCAGTGCGTTATGGTTTGCGCTCTGGACTGGAGATCGATTTCTGTTTCAACGTGTTTTTGCAGCGTTGAGCAGTGTAGCCAATCACAGACATATCTGTTGATTTCTTGAATCAGAGGCTTTTAAGTTAGAATCCACTCACCGCTCAAATCGCCGGAGGTTTTTTCAGGTAGGCTATTGTGTTCAGCAGGAATCAACTCATTATAACAAAGTGTTGATGCAATATAAATAAGAGATTCGTTGCGCAGTGTAGAGAACTTTAATGATAATAACGTATCTTTGTGAGATCGCGATGAACTAAGATGAGTGACAGCTTTTTTAACGTCAGTGATTATGAACCGAGTGCTCTTTGCGCCATAGCAACGGACGCCACTTATATATATATATGTATGTGTGTGTGTGATATAATATATATGTATATATATAGTTAGAGCACCCTCACTAATTTAAGAAGCACCCTCAGTGATTTGATTCTGAAGCTGGGCCTGTCGCCACCAGAGGTCGCCTTCTGATTATATTGACTCTCACGCTACACAGATTGGTACATGTCACCCTGGATTACATTTCCCATGTTCCATTTCACTAATCACACTCTCACCTGTAGCCAATCACATACACAATAAATACAGAGGCTCTAACCGCAGTTCAGGGCCAAGTATTGTAAGCACATATTGCTACCCTAGCTGATAGCTACTTAACGGAGCCTGCTCTAGTTTTGTCTAGTCATAGTCTTGCCTTGCCTGCTTTCCCGTGTTCAGATTATTACCTGTGTATTTTGGATTACCCTTTCGTCTTGCCGTTCGGACTCTGTTTGCCCCTGCCTGGACTATTGCCGTGTACCTGGATTATCTCTCTTTGTCTTGCCCTGTTGGATTACGTTCGCCGTCGATTGACCCACACCTGTTTACTGGACTACTCTTTTGTCTTGCCCTGGATATACCTGTGTGCCATTGTCTGACCCTAGCCTGTTTTGACCACTTCTTTAAATAAAGCTTTGCAAATGGATCCGCATGCCTCTCGACCTGTTCACTCCGTAACAGATGTATGTTTGTTAGTATAGGACAATATTTGGCCGAGATACAACTATTTAAAAATCTGGAATCTGAACAAACAAAATTTTGAGAAAATGTCCTTTAAGGTTGTCCAAATGAAGTTCTTAGCAATGCATATTACTGATCAAAGTTTTGATATATTTACGGTAGGATATTTACAAAATATCTTCATGGAACATGATCTTTACTTAATATCCTAATGATTTTTGGCATAAAAGAAAAATCAATAATTTTGGCCCATACAATGTATTGTTGGCTATTGAAACAAATATACCCATGCTACTTATGACTGGTTTTGTGGTCCAGGGTCACATGTTTAAAATGTGTTTTTTTTTTTAACCATTTAAATGGCAGAACAATACAATTTCATGCTTTTATTTAAAATTTTACATGTTGTCCCAAGTAAATACTGTAAAACTTATGAAAATTTGCTTTGAGTCGTTTTCTTACAGCATGACATATTACGTCTAGATGGTTGATGAGTTTTTGACCAGCATTTGACCAGATTATTGTGGTGCTTAAATCTGCTGTCTGAAAAATATTATTATAAATTATTTTAAGTACTATGCAATGTTTCTTTAATATTGTTGGAGGTGCTCATTTTATTAGACGTTTTTCTTGTTTTCCTGTTGCCCTAAAGGGGGCGGTATACTCCATATTTTGCTTGCCAACTTATAAGCAGCAGCAGCAGGTTAATCACCCAAATGTAAATGAGAGAGAGAGAGAGAGAGAGAGAGAGAGAGAGAGAGAGAGTAAAAAAGAACAACTTTAAGCCTATAATTTTAGTCCATAATTAAATGTTATGAGTTTAACAGTTTTTCGATGAAATATTTTTAGAGAGCAGTTTCTGCCTTTCTCTTTCAGGGCTGTGGGATGAACTGAGTTCACGTGTCACGGCGTTAAATAATTTAGCGGAGTCCAGTAAAGCCTATGATTCACTGTGACAGTAGTTCTGAATTCAGCTTTTGGGGTGCAGGTGATGTTTGAACTTGCAGTGAGTCAGACAGGTCCAGTTCTGCATATACCTAATGGAAACGAGAATGTCCATAGCAGATAGAGAACATCATATTGGACCTGGTTAAAACTAACGATCTTTTCCATATCAATTTATTTCAATAAAAGAACTGGCCAACTTTGTGTCATAGCAGTCATAACTATAGCCAGGAGCAATAACATCATGAGCAGCCTGCCTAAATTTATTCAAAGAGTATTTTTTCAGTTGCTTGACTTGTAGTTTAAGCCAGTTTTGATTTTATGAATCAAATCTTTATATGACTGGGATGCAGTCCTGTCACATGGATCTATTGTTTAAAAAAACACAAATACATGTAAACACAAATAGAGTATTTCTATAAAATTAGCCTGATGATGATAATAATTATATAAATTCGTAAATAAAGGTTCTTTATTGGCATCTGTGGTTCCATAAATAATCACTAACATCCATGGAACATTTGCACAAAAGGTTCTTTATAGAGGAAAAAGTGTTTATTTTAAGAACTGAGAGATCTGGTACTGTCAGACAGATTAAGTTATTCATAGAAAATGAGTTTTCATCTACAAGGTTTTCATGTTTTGACCTTTTGCTTCTGCTTTGAAGTGTAATACTGATATTTTCTCAGATACATTTTTAGGATAGAAAGCCAGTCACGCCCACAGCAGGGGGAGACGTCCGTACTTTCCAGCTTTTAAACATCCTGCCAACCTCCATATTGATTTGCAAGAGCCTTGTGGGGTGCTGTAGTCTTCCAGCCCATTTTAGGCAAGGCTTACTCATCACCCCCAACCAATTACTGCCTTTCACCATGAATGCATTTAGTGAAATGATTAGAGGCAATTTTTCCTATGGATAGATATCCGATTCCTGACGCACGACGCCCACACACATCTTCCCATCAGCCTCACTCAAGGTGACAAAATTGTTGGAAAAGGTGAAGAGAGATGAAATCCCTTTCTGAATGGTACAATAAGATCAGAGGAGGACTATTTCCGACTGGTTTTACCCATCTGAAACTGTCGTTTCATTAAAAGTCGTTTGATTGAGACTGTGAGCCACAGTTCTGTCAGGAGTTTGATTCTCTGATCTGGTCTTTGGAGACTGCTAATTAACTTAGAAAGAGTTTATCCCTATTTCCTCAAAGGACCTCCTACACATTCACAAAGTGACTTTATTTTGATCAGATGGTGAGAAAACATCACGTTAATGCTGGCTGTATGATACCAGAGTATGCGTGAGAGGCAGCGGGGAAAAAACAGCAAAAAAGGCAGACAAACAGGTATATATGTGTGTGTGCGTGTCTAGCAGTGAGTCAGTGTGTGTGTGTGTGTGTGTGTGTGTGTGTGTGTACAGACTTAAATATATGCCTGAGAAATGTTCACTGGCATGAGAAATTGCATGTGGGTGTTTAGAGGGAGATGTGGTTTCTTTGGTATCATTAATATCTCAGAAATTTTAATTAAACAGTACTCTGTGTCCCAGGGCAATTCAATCATTCAATACACCATATAACCATAGATGAGTAATTTAAAGAAAAAAACTATATTTATATCTTACTCGGGTGTTTATTTTCATTAAATCAGTTAATATAAATCTGAAATGCACTAAAATACACCAAAATCTGTGTGTGTGTGTGTGCGCATGTGATTGTGTGTTATTCTCCCGCAGGTTCTTTTCCAGCAGTGTGATCACATCTGACAGCAGTCAGTCATCCTGTCGATTAAATAACATTACAGATACAACAATCAGTCAATTATAGAGGTAAAAAAATCAACAAAAAGGTGACAATGTTACTATTTGCTGTAAAACCGAAATCTCTCTTGACCAAAAGTTTGCAGGTACAAGTGATCTTAAAGGGGTCATATGATGTTGCTAAAAAGAACATTATTTTGTGTATTTGGTGTAATGAAATGTGTTTATGCGGTTTAAGGTTAAAAAAACACATTATTTTCCACATTCTGTACACTATTGTTTCTCCTCTATGCCCCGCCTTTTGGATTTGAGACTTTAGTCTTTGCAACTTTACAGATCTTCTTTATGCACCAAGAGCTTGTAACACTTCAAAGAGAAAGGAAAAATTTTAATCGCATCATATGACCCCTTTAAGTGATTCATACATTTGCATTAAAATTACCAATTCCTAAAATCCTTTAAAATACCCTGTCAGTTGTATATGTGATGTTACTATGTTGGTCTGATTATAAGAAATGTTCTACTGTATATCAAATGGCAAGCAGCAAAGTAAACAAAGTCACCAAGAGACAAAGGCACAAAAAGAACAACCGCTTAACCACTGAACATAGTGATCCAGGAGGATCATATACCAAAACACCTTCAGGATTATTTTGAAATCACATGTTTATGGATTCTTTAGTTAAGGAAACATCACAGTCACATATGCACAACATGTTTCTCCTCAATATAGTGTAGTCACACGGGATTAATAGAGAGATGGACATGATCACTCTTGCCTCTGCCCTCATCATTTCCACCTGATCACAGGTCAGGTCTGGCAGCTAAAAGAGTGTGCCGACAGGCCTATAATTTATTTAACCTCATTTTAAATGAGTCTCACTGATCTGGAACTTGTTCTAAAAGTACTGAGAGAAATTACATGAAGCACAAAATGTCTGATGAAGAGCTAATTGAAATGTTGGCACTAGTTTCAGTGCTTGAATTTATTTATTGGTTACTGCATTGCACCTATACGGTATACCCATATTGGATGGATGTGTGTGCCTTTTACATTTTTATTATACATTTTTTATTGGGGCAAACACACTAATTACATTTAAAGGTAATTTAAAAAGATGACAGTCACTATAACATAATCAAACATTTTAAATGCCATTGCGATTGTCATATTAAGTGAACTTTAGTTTTGTGTCATGATATATCATTCTGAAACCTGAAAATGTATCATTTAGAACAATTTGATTTATATATCGAATTGTGTGGTATTCTACTGTGTTGTGTGTGTGTGTGTGTGTGTATGTGTGTGTGTGTGTGTGTGTGTGTGTTATATCAAATTGAGTGGTGGAATGAACATTTGAACAGAGATCAGGGTAAGTTGTCTCACATTTTACTCCTGTGAATATTGCTTAAAGTGGAATTATCTTTAAAGTCAGTTTCTCTATAGGCATATACCTGAAAAGTCTGAAAAAGAAAGACCAGGAAAAGATACAGTTCATTTAACAGACACAGTACATTTAACATGCAATAATGGGCATGTTTTTGCACAGTATATGGGGTAAACTAGCATTAAATAGCCTATTATAGTTATAATTTAAACTGTAAAATTATCTAAAAAAACAAAAAAAGTGTCATAAAATACCAAGCAATTGTTTTTTGTCAAACAAAATTACAAAACGATTACATTTAAAACATATGTGACAGCTTCCCCCTACCTGGTTGTGTGTGTGTGTGTGTGTGTGTTCATTGGTTTACAAATAGACAATCCAAAAATATGATGATGTTACATTTTTTGTTTGAATGACAGAACTCACAAAACATTTAAGAGGGATCTTTGAAACCAACATATAAAAACACAGCTAGAGATAAAAAAAAAAACACTTAACTCTAGATTCAAAACCTTATGTTTGCTGAAACAAAACCCATTTGACAACTTCTCCGTATGACAACTAGCCTCCGCCTCCCCAAAATAATATGCAAAAAATACAAATAAACTCTTTGTTAATCCTCACTGTTCAGTGAGTTTAGAAATTCTGTTCAAAGATGCACGAAGAACAATTTCACCAACAGATTCAGTTCCATCCTTGATTCAGTTGAACATATACAGTTACACTGCTCCCTGTCATCTTGCTTTATGCCCTACAAGAAGTCTAAACTATAAAGCGCAAAGAAGTGACACAAATCGCCTCGCAATCAAGAGCTCACTTGACTGGAAATCACTTGGCTTTTTTTAGCAGCACGAATGCTTTTTGGCTTGTGATCTCTGATGAAGCCCAGGCGTACTGAAAGCTTCCAAGCAAGAAAAACAAGAAAAAAGATTCAGTCAAGGTACATTAGACAAAAACGTTACTTTAAAAGATACAGAAAAACATCTTTCAAGGGTCTGCGCTCAACAATTACACATAATAACAGAAGAAACCATTTACAATAAGACCAGAAATGTCAAATCACAGATAAAGGGGTCAAATAAGGAGCCCACCGTGTCATTCTTCCTTTTATTTTCCTTAATTCTTCCTCCCACTCAAGATGGGGGGCTTCCATCGCAAACCATGCTGACCCCTGACTGATAATGAACCGGGGATGGACTCCGCAGTTACTTTTTACAGCAAAATCTTCCCTTGGGGTTGCAGTCCAATGACCCTCTCTAAAGCTGTTATATAATTGCTATTTTTCCCTGCATCCTTTCCACAGAGAGATGGAGGCATGATGACTGTAATTATCCTGCCGCAAAGCAGACAAAACGGGCGAACGGCTGCTGCCCGCCTGGCAGAGAAAACGGTAAAACTTTGTGTTCTTTATTCCCTTTCTGTTTCATTCTGTCCCTTTCTCTTCTTTGCTCACACCTTTCACCAATTACTTCTACAAAGCCATTGGAAATGAAATATATTTGCGTGTATTTGAAAAATGGAAAGGTGTGTGTGTTCATATTAATGCAAGTATTAGTGTGGGTGTGTTTGTAAGTGCATATGCGAATTGGGTTTGATAACTTGTGGCAGTTGAATTGAGCCCCTGCCTCACGGTTTCCCTTAGATACGACTAATCAGCCATTTAATTACACAGGCCTCTGTTTGTATTCAGCATTTATGGGCTTTTACATGCTTGAAGACAGTAATTAAAAACCAGTGTGAGATAGAAAGAAAGAGAGAGGGAGAAGAGAATGACAAAAGACAGGGCAACCTGATGATTTCAATAAGAATGACAGTACTAAAAGCACTAGTCTGTCTTTTGTTTATGGAGATTGTCATACGTTAAGTGTTTTCTTTTTCTCTACCGTTGTGCCTCTGTGCGTCTCTGTGTTGTTTTGCCTCCTTTTTTTTCTCCCAACACCTCAAGTTTCTTCAGGCGACAGGAAGCTTGAGCATACGACTTGGTAACCAAGCAACAACATACCAACCACGCTCTAAAATTAGGGAAGTGATGACGTCAAGGCAACCAAAACAAAATCATAAGAACATTAAAATGCACATGTAACAGCAAGGAACACTCACACTGACCAGCCGGATTTCATACTTCAATCAACATCACGTAACTCTATGATTTCCTAATAATAAAGCAAAAATAGAGCTGCACATCACCTCAAAAGTAATACACCGCCAATCATTCACGCTACTGAATAAAGTCACGCATCAAGGAAAAGCAGCGCTCTGTTTTTAGTAAATTGGCATGCAGCTATGGCACCTCGGATGGAACAAACAAAGCTTAATTTTCAGTTCCAAATCGCTTTAATTACTGTGCTAATCTGTCCAAATGAGATGCATCCAGGGTATTTATTTTGTTAATCAGTAGGCAGTAGAACAAAAAGGGCTTCAGACTGCATAGAAAGGATCTTTTTGACCTCTTGTTCTCTTAGTTGCTGTACAGCAAACCTGACTCTCAAGAAACAGAAATAATGGAACAAGTCATTGGATCTATACATTCAATAAACCACCTTTTTAAGAAGCATTGTTTATGGCACTTCCAACCACCCAGTCTGAGACAAGTTGACCTTCGTCTCATGCAGCCAGACTTCTGATGTGGCTTGAGGTCTATTTCTCATTGCATCTTATTCTTTCCAAGTACCTCCTACTTAAGACCAATTTACACCCAAGATAACTATAAACTATAACGTTTATAGACTTTAAATGTAAAGTCTTAATAATCGTTCTAATCCTATGAGAACAGAGACGTCCACAACTACATATATGTATAATGTATAATGATAACTACACATATATAACTGTTTAATGATAACTACACATAGGAATGAATTTGTTGAAATCTCTTTCAGAACACATTTTTTATAGATAAAAACAATCTATAAATCAGAATCCACCTGACTCCAGCATTTAAAGTGGCAAATGACAAAACTGTGTGGTAGTTTATAAAAAACAGAATGTTATCGTCCGTTGGTGTGGACACTAATATAGTTATTATCATTATAGCAGAATATGCTTTTAGACTGACATCTGACTGACATCTTAAACTGACTTTTAATGCTTTTAACTGACATCTTAAAGCAAGAAGTGTTTTTTTTTATTATTATTATTATTAAAATATCAGTTTCAAAATCATTCTGATGGTGCACTGAAGGCAAATGATGTCTGTTCTGGAAGTATATAAATTTGGCAAGCAGGTACAAAATTATGCAAAAAGTGTGAATTGCTTCACGTCAGCAACATATGTATGCATACAGCTATCCATATATACAACAGTGAATTCCACTCACTTGACTGTAGGGGGATCTAAAGATAAAAATACACAAAATTACAAACAGTTGCTTTAAGTGTAGTCTTGCGTAGCCAGACCTTCAGAATGACAGCAGAAGGTCTGTGAACCTTGGCCACTTTGAATGGCCAAGGCCCGTCCAAGAGGCCATATGACTGACAGGTAAAGCGTTTCGTTTTGTGTGTGTCATGTTTAGGGGTGTGGAAATGTTGCCACAAAAACAGACCGGTGTGTAAAACCCTTTGACGAGTCTATGTGCAAACTATACATATTTCACATACTTTTAAAAATCCAGCATTTAGTTGATCCTGATAAGCGCTCATTGCCACAGTTTTCTTCTTCCATTAGGGGGTTTGGCATCACAGCATCTTTGTTCCCTCTCATAGGTTCACTTCAATGCTGCGATGACGTCATCGCTATGGGAACACCTCCGGTGTGACGAATGTCTGAAGCCCTTTATGACGTAATGGCGTTAAGTCTATTGCGGGCTTAACACATTCAAATATAAAGTCAGTAATCATAACATCAGTCAATTAAAACAT
>NW_015645070.1:22605-23419 GCF_001515625.1 Sinocyclocheilus rhinocerous
AAAAAAGTGAATAACTTAAGTAATTTGTGGATTAATGCTTACTGGAGACGCGAACCGTTTCAAATGATTCAGTCCGATTTGGTGAACTGGTTCAACCGGTTCACTAAGAAGAACCGGTTAAATCGAACGATTCGTTCGCGAACCGGACATCACTACTCTACAGCAGCCTCGGGCTCGAGCTCGAGCTCGCAAGCGACACAAGCTGTAGATATAAACTATGGGTTTAGGGGCGAGTTTACTGATATAAAATCCCCGTTGCTCTACTCCCTCCCTGAATCAAGTGTTTCTCAAGTTTATTAAACAACATGAGAGGCACTGATTTTTAGGACGTTAAGTCGTGCACTATGGTTTTTGGCGCTTCGAGCTACCAAGCATTCGTTTGCCCGACTAATTACTATTTCTTTAAGCTCCGCTGCTGCATTGAGCTGAAACAAATAAGTGGAAGAGCTCACTGTGTTTCATTGTATTTCTTATAGCAAACTATAACAGTGAGCAGGCGGTTTTTCCCCTCTCTCTCTCTACTGCTGCGCTGCACCAATGCAGACACGTTCATATGATTTGGCGCTTATGCTTCCAACTCTTACCAAGCATTCGTTTGCCCGACTAATTACTATTTCTTTAAGCTCCGCTGCTGCATTGAGCTGAAACAAATAAGTGGAAGAGCTCACGTGTTTCAGAGTATTTCTTATAGCTCTTATAGCAAGTGAGTAGGCGGGTTTCCCCCTTTCTCTTTAAGGTTACCAGCTGCGCTGTACTAATGCAACTAATGCAGTTTGATTTGGCGCTTATGCTTCCAACTCTTTGTTCGTGTACT
>NW_015645070.1:34252-39944 GCF_001515625.1 Sinocyclocheilus rhinocerous
GAGCTGAAACAAGTGGAAGAGCTCACGTGTTTCAGAGTATTCTTATAGCAAGCTATAACAGTGAGCTGGCGGTTTTCCCCCTCTCTCTCTTACGTTACCTGCTGCGCTGCACTGACGCAGTCACGTTCATTTGATTTGGCGCTTAAGCGTCCAACTCTTGTTCGTGTACTTTTTAGACGCAGACTCTGAGGAGTCCTGCAGCAGATATTTTGTCGTGCACCATGGTCTTGGCGCTTCATGCTACCGAGCGTTGGTCTGCCCGAATAATATAATATTTCTTTCAGCTCTGCTGCTACGTTGAGCTGAAACATTAAGTGGCAAGCTGTTTTAACATTTAATGCTATATGGCTCAGGTTGTAGAGTTGAGCAGACGGGTTTTCCTAGCTCTCTCCCTCTCTACTTCTGCGCTGCACGCAGGCACGTGCATTTGAATTGGTGCTTACGCTTCCAGCTCTTATTTCGTGTACTGCTTTTAGGCACAGACTCTAGGAGTCCTGCAGCGGATGTTTGTCATGCATTATGGTCTTGGCGCTTCATGCTACCAAGCCTTAATCTGCCCGGCTGTTAATTTTTCTTTCAGCTCCGCTGATGCTTTGAGCTGGAACAAATCAGTGGGCACGCTCACATATCTAGAGTAAATTCCTATGGCAAGCTGTTTTACACCTAATGCCATAGTGACTCGGGCTGCAGAGTGAGCAGGGTTTTTCCTGTCTCTACTCCTGCACTGCATTAATTAAGGCACGTACATTGATTTGGCGCTTACGCTTCCAACTCTTGTTCATGTGACTGTTTTTAAGCACGGACTCCACAGCTGACATTTGCTGTGCGCTATGGTTTTTGGCGCTTCATGCTACCAAAACACTAGTCTGCCCAGTAATAATTATTATTCTTTCAGCTCCACTGCTGTTTTGAGCTGGAACAAGTAGTGGACTCTGTGCTATGAGCTGGCTCTGTGGAGTTTTGCAACACACATTTGTCGTGCAACATGGTTTTTGGCACTTCAGGCTACCAACATTATTTGCATAACTAATCATTATTCTTCTCGTCCCAACTGAGATGCACTGAGCTGAGCTACTGTGTGAATGAGTTCACGTGTGCCGTGTCCCGTGTGAAAGGGCCTTAAGAGTATCTCTTATGGCAAGCTATTAATGCTCACCATGGTCAGCCTACTTCATGTGATTGATGCGGCGCTTTTGCTACCAACACTCGCTTCACATGACTGGCTGCATTATGTGACTGCAGCATACATTATTGTGCACTAGAGATGTTGGGTGCTTCATGCTACCAAGCAGTGGTTTGCATGACTAATTACTCTGTTCTTTTCAGCTCCGCTGTTGCATTGAGCTGGAACTGTGTATGAATGTGGGCAACCTACAAGTGTGTTTGCCTCTCTATCAGCTGTTCCGCCGCTTGTTGCGTTTCGGACTGATTTTGAATGTTCGTCGCGCCTTAGCTTTGGAGATCGAGAGGATATCCCTAAAGCCATTGGTGCAGGGTCTATGTTGACATCCAAGTCCCCACTCTGTGGTTGGTGCTGGCATGCCTGATTTTAGTATCCGTTCCTGTTTCAGAGGTTTTTCCTATGAATAAAAGCCTGCATTAAAATCTGTCATATAAATTGGTCTCTTCATTAGAAATTAGCCTACTGATTGCCACCATTGATGGACATTTTTTTTAAATAATATTAAAAATATCTGTATGGCATTATATTCTGCAGTTCTTCCCTGTTGTACCGAATATCTATACTTTTCAAATTATCATATCGAAGTTAGAAATTCAAATATTGTGACAAAATTAATTTTGTAGGGTGCCACAAGTTTGTTAAAATTTCCAAAGGGTGCCGCGACTAAAAAAAGGTTGGGAAACACTGCTTTAAGTGACCACCAACCATGAAAAAAATAGATTAAGAGATTCAAAAATCATCTTTCAAGGGTCACCACTCCATGATTAAGAAACAATTTTAAAGTGCCCCTATTATGGATTTTTGAAAAAAATCAAAAATGAAGTTTCATGAAGTGTGTAACACAGCTCTAAGTGAATGAAAACATCCTGCAAAGTTTTAAATCTGAAAATGCACCATTCAGGAATTAAATGCTAACATCTTCACTGTTGTATACGCCAGTGTTTCCCAACCGGGGTGCCGTCTGTCGAGAGCAGGGGTGCCGTGTAAAAAATCATTTTTTAATATTTTTAAATTGCTAAAATGTTCAAACAGCATCTATTATATAATATCCATTTCTGATGTCGCCAATAATTATAGATGCACCGAAATTTCGGCTGCCGAAAATTAGTTCACCGCTCAGGTTTCACTTTCACGTGGTGTGACACTCTGCGTATTATCCCGCTCTATGCGTGTGCGCTCCGCTCAGCTCCACTCGTATACCGTTCATGCGAATCGGAACAGCAAAGTCCACTCAAAAATCGAGCCGACAGGAAACATCGATGTAGTACAGTATTGTTTCTGTCTGCAATAGCCCTACTGTGTTGTAACATGGTGTGGTATATGGGCAACTCTGGTAACACTGCCCTCTCATTCATTATCACTGCTGGCGATAAGCACATACAATACTCGGCCCTGGGAAGGGATCAGAGTGAGTGTTAAATAGGGGATGTGTGATTGATTACAGCTGTGTGCAATCAGTGCTGTGTGCAATCAACTGTGTGTGTGTCATCAGTGCAGTGGATGATGGGATATGTAGTCCGGGGTGATATGCAACAGTGTGTAGTGCGAGAGTCAATGAAATGGAAAGGGTGACCTCTGATGGCTAGCAGACGGAAGTTCATGGACCGGATACGTGACAGCCACCATGGACAACATTTTTTAATAATATTAAAAATATCTGTATGACATTCTGCAGTTCTTCCCTGTTGTACCGAATATCTATACTTTTCAAATTATCACATCGAAGTTAGAAATTCAAATATTGTGACAAAATTAATTTTGTAGGGTGCCACATGTTTGTTAAAATTTCCAAAGGGTGCCGCGAGTAAAAAAAGGTTGGGAAACACTGGTATACGCCAATGAAAAGAAGCACTAGACTGGTATTAAATGGGGTTTTTCCATGTTAAAGAGAGGGCACATGTGCTCTGGCACACAGAAAGCTGTAATTAACTCTGATAATACTGTGTTTGTGTATATTTGAGCAGCTCAGTTACTAGCCAGACTGTCCTTGACTTACTCTAACACTGCCAGTTGTATTCTCTCAGGTCAATTCTCCCAACTCTCTCCTGACTCTCCCACTCTCTGTGGCTGTCTCTCTGTCTCTTTCTTCTCTCTCTCTGTGAAGTTAATCCTTTTAGAGTTATCACCTCCACACCAGACCCTGCTTGGCTCACGGCTCTCCAAGACACAGAGAATCTGTCCCAAGCCACAAAGCAAACAGATTAACCCACAAGAGAGAGCAAGCGATGCTCCGATAGTGGATGGAAGGATGATGGAACAGTAATCCTAGAAAGAAAAATGTTATTCTGAGGAGCGAGGGAACGATTTCGTTTCATGCGCAGTTTGTAGAACTCATGGAGCGTAGAATAGACTTGGAGGACATTTTGAGGCCTTGTTTATGTGGGTAAGGACAGCGTGAAAGATTATGTAATTCTAACAGCGGAGTTTCTCACTGAAGTAAGAGGCAAAGCAGGTGTTTGAGAAATACAAGAGGATCCACAATGCAATATCTTTAAAGGATGTGATTCCTAAGGGAAGCAACAGTTACTATAAACTCCCTATCAGAAAGACAACAGGGCAAAAATATAAATCTCTTATTGAAACATTTATATATATTGATATATATGTACAGTATACAGTATATGTGCGTATATATATATATATATATATATATATATGTGTGTGTGTGTACTGTATGTATAAGACTGAATTGTGTGAGAAAATTATATTAATACAGTCTATAAAAAAACATGTTTGCAAAATTAAATAATTGTCTTTGTAATAACTTTAATCATTTTATGAAATGAAATGAAAATGAAAAATCTTGTTTTACAGAACCTAAAAAAACAACTTTCAGAATCCAGCCACTGCTTAAAAGCTGAAGTATTTAACTTAAAATACTTTCTTAAAAATATAAAAGTAAAAGCACATTCAGATACTTTCTACAAGCCCAGGTGAATATAGAGACAAATATAAATGTTTTTTTTTACAGTGTTGCTATTGTTAACTAAAACTATAACAATTAAAAATCATTTCACTTACTAAAATAAAGTGTAAATATAAAACACAAATATTAGATGGAAAACCAAAAATTACTAAATCTAAAACTGAAAAAAATAAAATTGCTCATAAAATTACTAACCTTTACTAAAATTACTAACTATTACTAATAACTTAAAAAGAGAAAACAAAAAAAAAATTCAAAATGTGAATAAATGCGATAATAGTATATAAATAATACTAAACTAACACTGGTTTCCCTGGAAAGTGTAACACTATGGTGCTTTCAAAACATTGCTTTGAGTGTTTGAAGACCCCAACACTGCAACACTGAGTCAACCAATGGCGTGAGTTTGGGGCGGGACTATCTGTTTATCTGACAAATGACAGTGGAAGAGAGTGTTCTGGAAACTTGTTTGAAAACAATCATTATTTTTGCCATTCCATGTGGTAGTTGCCATTGCCGATTTTATTCGTGTGCAAATGTTCACAGAGAATCTGGCAGAGCAGTCTCAGTGCAGCCGGAGGAACAGGGCCTGTGGGAGTATCAGCACTGCCAGATGCATTTCGGTGTCACAACAAACCTCTTTCTGTCAGAACATTGTTTGATAAATTGATCTCGCACATCGTATGTTCTTTTCCGATTCCACACAAATTGATTATGGGACACTGTTAAAATATAAATACTGTTTTGGACTAGCTGATGACAGACTGAGAAATTGATGTATTGGAACTGCAGGATGTGAATCAGAACGCTGTACAGGTCAGATCTGGATTCACTACAAGTTATGTTCTGCACAAAGGAGGCCCTGAAAACAAGAAAAATGTATTCTAAAGTCTGAAAGTGTGTTACTAAAACCTTAGTTTAAAGCCTTTCGTTTCTCAGTATTTCAAAAGAAATCCTATAAGTACACACTTTTTGCACATGCAAAAAAAGCCATTTAATATGTTGCACTCAGACGCTCTGAATTACTAGCAAGCAGAATATTGTGTTTACAGGTTTTGCTCTTATTTATTTAGAATATTTTAGAAGCCTTATCTGAGCAAAACTCTCAAGGACCTGACAGAACCTAGGATGCTTCTGGTAAATTCAGTCTAGGCAGCACATCAAAGTTTAATGAGAACAATATCTTCACAGAGTGCTTTAAACACATCACATAAGTAAAGAGAATATCTGCACACTCATTTATTTTACAGATAAATATTTTGACGCTTCTTTTTGATGTTTTATTTAGTACTTATTTTTCTGACCTTGTTTAAGTAGTGTATTATGTTTTATATTTTTCCTGTGTGGAGCAAATGAAATAAAAAAATTAAATTAAATTCTGATTGGTTAAACATGGCATTGAGCAGTGAAATATTTTTTTATGTAGTATTAATTATTTGGTAATTATTTTAGTATAATAATTTTAGTGAACATAAAACATTTAACAGATGGATGTAAACAATCGCTCAAAAGAAAAACAAACCCGTAAAAGACAGCTTGATGGGAGAGAATGTTACATATACAGTATATATATATATATATAT
>NW_015645070.1:44808-50598 GCF_001515625.1 Sinocyclocheilus rhinocerous
TATATATATATATATATATATATATATGTGTGTGTGTGTACTGTATGTATAAGACTGAATTGTGTGAGAAAATTATATTAATACAGTCTATAAAAAAACATGTTTGCAAAATTAAATAATTGTCTTTGTAATAACTTTAATCATTTTATGAAATGAAATGAAAATGAAAAATCTTGTTTTACAGAACCTAAAAAAACAACTTTCAGAATCCAGCCACTGCTTAAAAGCTGAAGTATTTAACTTAAAATACTTTCTTAAAAATATAAAAGTAAAAGCACATTCAGATACTTTCTACAAGCCCAGGTGAATATAGAGACAAATATAAATGTTTTTTTTTACAGTGTTGCTATTGTTAACTAAAACTATAACAATTAAAAATCATTTCACTTACTAAAATAAAGTGTAAATATAAAACACAAATATTAGATGGAAAACCAAAAATTACTAAATCTAAAACTGAAAAAAATAAAATTGCTCATAAAATTACTAACCTTTACTAAAATTACTAACTATTACTAATAACTTAAAAAGAGAAAACAAAAAAAAAATTCAAAATGTGAATAAATGCGATAATAGTATATAAATAATACTAAACTAACACTGGTTTCCCTGGAAAGTGTAACACTATGGTGCTTTCAAAACATTGCTTTGAGTGTTTGAAGACCCCAACACTGCAACACTGAGTCAACCAATGGCGTGAGTTTGGGGCGGGACTATCTGTTTATCTGACAAATGACAGTGGAAGAGAGTGTTCTGGAAACTTGTTTGAAAACAATCATTATTTTTGCCATTCCATGTGGTAGTTGCCATTGCCGATTTTATTCGTGTGCAAATGTTCACAGAGAATCTGGCAGAGCAGTCTCAGTGCAGCCGGAGGAACAGGGCCTGTGGGAGTATCAGCACTGCCAGATGCATTTCGGTGTCACAACAAACCTCTTTCTGTCAGAACATTGTTTGATAAATTGATCTCGCACATCGTATGTTCTTTTCCGATTCCACACAAATTGATTATGGGACACTGTTAAAATATAAATACTGTTTTGGACTAGCTGATGACAGACTGAGAAATTGATGTATTGGAACTGCAGGATGTGAATCAGAACGCTGTACAGGTCAGATCTGGATTCACTACAAGTTATGTTCTGCACAAAGGAGGCCCTGAAAACAAGAAAAATGTATTCTAAAGTCTGAAAGTGTGTTACTAAAACCTTAGTTTAAAGCCTTTCGTTTCTCAGTATTTCAAAAGAAATCCTATAAGTACACACTTTTTGCACATGCAAAAAAAGCCATTTAATATGTTGCACTCAGACGCTCTGAATTACTAGCAAGCAGAATATTGTGTTTACAGGTTTTGCTCTTATTTATTTAGAATATTTTAGAAGCCTTATCTGAGCAAAACTCTCAAGGACCTGACAGAACCTAGGATGCTTCTGGTAAATTCAGTCTAGGCAGCACATCAAAGTTTAATGAGAACAATATCTTCACAGAGTGCTTTAAACACATCACATAAGTAAAGAGAATATCTGCACACTCATTTATTTTACAGATAAATATTTTGACGCTTCTTTTTGATGTTTTATTTAGTACTTATTTTTCTGACCTTGTTTAAGTAGTGTATTATGTTTTATATTTTTCCTGTGTGGAGCAAATGAAATAAAAAAATTAAATTAAATTCTGATTGGTTAAACATGGCATTGAGCAGTGAAATATTTTTTTATGTAGTATTAATTATTTGGTAATTATTTTAGTATAATAATTTTAGTGAACATAAAACATTTAACAGATGGATGTAAACAATCGCTCAAAAGAAAAACAAACCCGTAAAAGACAGCTTGATGGGAGAGAATGTTACATATACAGTATATATATATATATATATATTAGCTAATTAGTCCATTTTAAAAGGACTTTTATTTCTTACTATTTTATGTAAGAAGTTATTTTAAAAAAATGTAAACAGTCTATTTCCATACCTAAGCAGCTTTCTCAAGTTCACATGAACTTATGTAACTAACCCAGCTTCTCTACAAACAGGTAAACAGCTAAACAGGGGAGCAATTCTCAACCTCGCTTCCTTCCTCTGACCACCACAGCATCTAACTGACGATCAGAAGGAGGATAATCACTCCAAAATGACGACTGACGGCTCCTCAAATGGCGTTGTCCAGGCAACAAGACCCCCAACCCCTCTCTCTGCAGCCATACACGTACCTCTTTGTAAAGAGCTGTTATTTAAAGCTCAGGAATAAAAAGAGAAAAACAGGGAGAAGTCATCTGCACTTTCTACTCTCAGTCTGAAAAGTGTTGCACTTCACGAGAAAGGCCTGAGGATCTTTAATCATGATTCTCTCACAGGTTCTGTTTTTTAAAGCCTTTCTGTGAAAGCCCATTTGTGTTCAGCTCACATCGGTGAATCAGTGTTTGATTCATTCAGGACACTCGCCCAGACCGTTGCTGCAGACAGGGGACCTTACGGTGCAGTCAGCGGGGAACAGACTCCCACTGACAGGTGAGAGGGAGCCCACATCTCTCTCACACTAATGGAAAAGCCACGGCAGTGTGTCTGAATTATCGACACAAATAGAAGAAAAGAAATATGAAAAATTAAACTTCTGTCATCATTTACTCAACCTCATGTAGTTCTAAACCCTTGTGAAGCTTAAGGCAGAACAAAAGGATTTTTTAAGTATATGCTGATATTTCTTTACATAATGAATGGGGCTGTCAAGCTCCAAAGAGGACAAAAAGAACAATAAAATTGCCATAAAAGTGGTCCATAAAACTAGTGCACTGTATTTTAAGTCTTTCAGCGCCATACACTGTGTGAAGAACAAAGTATGAAAAGTTGAGTTTTTCCATTTGGAACATAATTACAGCGAATATTAATACAGTATGGACTAATTTTATGATTTCATTATACACTGTGAAACCTAAAAGTCAAATTAATTCAATGAAACAGGTTCATTTCACTCAAATATTCCTTAAAGGTCACTGCACTTAACAGAAAAAAAAGTTATGTGAAGTCAATGACTGATATATTAAGCAGATCTCAAACTGAAAGAGCTACAACAGATTTTCTAGAGTCCGTGTTTCTAAATATAATGGTTTTAATCAATACAGTGAAATTTCATCTGGACAAGGTATTTGAATGGAGTTTATAGTTTAATTGTACATTATAGTTTTATTGTTCATTAGAATGTATCATTTTTATAGTGAATTCAAATGAAATAAGTTAAAAGTATTCACAAGTAATTATTTCTAAACTTAAATGTATTAAGCTAATCGGTTTCCTCGATTAAAATGACAATTATCCTTAGTTGTTGGGTTTTACAGTGTATCTAAGGGTTATATTAACTAAAACAAAAACCATAAAAACATTTTATAACCATAAAAAACTGAAATAACTTTTTTTTTAATCCAGCTAGTTTCCAAAGCAATATTTCTCATTTTCATTTAGTTTAACTTTATAATTATAACTAAAACTAAAAATTTAATTAAACATTAAGAAAAACTGTACATATATTTAAATACATTTTATATATAAATGTAAATTAAATATATCAAATATATTTTAAAATAGACATATATATCAAATATATTTAAGACATATATTTAAAAAAGAAATAAGATAAAATGAATACAAATGACTCAGAAAATACAAAATTATATTTATTTACTTTAAAAAATCTTTTTTTATTTATTTACTTATTGTTCCACGGAAGGGTTTGGAGCAACATGATGGTGAGTAAATAATGGTAGAAATTTAATTTTTTGACTAAATTATTCCTTTCTTTAAGTAGTTTCAGACACAAATAGAATTTGTTTTAGATACATTTGTATGTACATTTGCATTAATTTACCTAAATGTAATTTTCCTTAGTAATTTCTCACTTCACTGCTTTATATGCTAATTTGTCATATTAAGTCTTGCCAGAAACCATGATCTTACAGTCTGGCTGCATGAAGCTGAAGTCTGACGTGTATTTACTAAGGATAAACAAACACTTTAAAGCCCACTGTGTGACAGCATCCCTCCCTCCAGAGACACAGAACTCCTCTTTCACCTCTGTTATCTCCTCTGGGCTGACAAAGAATGTGTTTCCTTTCTCTCTTTTTCCTCTAATGATCACTTTAGGGGCTGCTTCACACTTGTCATTTCCTCTTAAATTATTCTGACCTTGAACCCAGCACTGTAGGCACGCAACCCACTGAGATGTTGTAAAAGACTCCCCAGAACGTCATTTTCCCTGAGGGTTTTTTTTTCTGTTCTGAGTCTGCATTGTTGTTATTCTATGTGCAAATGGGGAGAAATTGATATTATTTCATAAACTGCAAGATTCATACATGGTCCCTGAAGAATCTTCCATTATTATCTAAGACTGCATGGATGCCGCATGCTGGAAGTTCATGTTTTATTCTTAAGTGTGTTTATCTCTGTTAGTATTGATCCATTCTAATCCATGTTCTCCTGGTCCACGGCAATTTTATGGTGTAATGTGCTGTCCCTGGGCACGCTATCGAGGCTAATCAATTTCTGAGCAAGACTTAGCACTTTAATCACTGCAATGAACTTATGCTGATCCTAGAAAGCTGCACAACAGCATCATGCACTACAGAGAGACAGGAGAGAGTGAAAAGGGTTCGGTAAATCGCATAGATTTGGGATTTCAAGTTATTAATATTGTAAAGGAGTGTGAAGGCCTGATGCAGTAGGGAAAACAAAATGATTTAATATTTGTTTTCCTTGCTGCATCAGGCCTTCACACTGTAAAAAAATTTAAATATTTATTTATTTATTTATTGCCAAACACCCTAGTTGTTTGGAATTTGCTTGGTGAGCTCATCAACATACATTAAAATACATACAGAAATATATACATACAGAAATCCAACTATACATATATGTCCTATCAATTATAAGGAGTGAAATGCAAGATGCATATACCAGAGGAATTAAGAGCATGAACAATCCTACAATAAGTACTGTTCAGAAAACGTGTAGACTTGCGCCTGCCTGAAGGAAAAGGTGTAAAGAGGTGTCTGGCTGGATGTAAGGGGTCTTTCGGGATTGTTAAACCTTTTTTCTGCAAACGTGAGACATAGATCTGATCAATAGTGGGAAGATCACAACCAATCATTTTTGAAGCAGCCCGAGTAATATTACAAATCTGACTTCTCTGCTGAACTGTGGAGCTACCAAACCACACTACAAGTGAGAAAGTCAGCACGCTTTCAATGACAGCTCTATAAAAATTGAACACACCAACTTTTGGTAACAACAACAAACTTTTTAAGCTGTCTTAAGAAAAAAAGCCTTTGATTGGATTTTTTAATAATGCCTCTTAGGTTGTCATCCCACTTTAATGTTGCAGAGCTGGTAGTCCCGAGAAACTTAAAACATTGAACATTTTCAATGTCCTGACCATTAATAGTCAATGGCAAGACAGCATTTGTCCTCCGTTGGAAATCAAATACCATTTCCTTTGTTTTTAGGAAATTCAACTTCAGATTATGAGTGCAACTCCATTCAAACAGTGTAGAAACCTCCCTTCTATAGTCCGATTCATTATTATCTGTTATTAAAGCAATCAATGTAGTATCATCTGCAAACTTAAAAATTTGCACTGATTTACAATGTGAAACCCAATCATTAGTGTACACAGAGTACAATAATGTTGACAGTACACATCCTTGTGGGGCCCCCACACTAATTGTCTTAAGACTTGAGAATGTAGGCTATATTAATTTTAACTACTTGTGTTCTGTTCTGCAAAAAATCCAAAATCCAAA
>NW_015645070.1:51964-56055 GCF_001515625.1 Sinocyclocheilus rhinocerous
AAAATCCAAAAAGCAAGGGAGTGTTGAATCCCCAATTGCTTTAACTTATCAAAAAGTTTAACTGGAATAATTGTATTAAATGCCGATTTATAGTCCACAAAAAGGACTCTGACATAAGTATTAGGGGCTTCAAGGTGTTGCAAAATTGAATGGATACACAGAGCCACAGCATCATCAACCGACCTATTAGTCTTATAGGCGAATTGGTGAGAATCCAGACAGATTTTAGAAATTAGATACCTAAGCACCAATCGCTCAAAGATTTTCATAGCAACTGAAGTTAGGGCCACTGGTCTGTAATAATCTAAGCAACTGACATACGACTTTTTTGGCACTGGAATTATAACAGCTGCTTTAAAACATGCTGGGACTCCTGGGACTCTTAACGACCAGTTGAATATATCGGTGAATACTGGGGCAAGGATGAACGCACACCACTTCAATGTTGCAGATGATATGGAGTCAGGGCCTGTTGTTCTGCTTCCGCAGCAGATTCCTGACTTCATATTCCTCTATTTTAAAAGGAGGACTCATTATACAGGGCCAGGAGTCGGCTGACCTACCTGTCCCTCTATTGTATTTTCAAATCGACTGTAGAACACATTAAGTTCATCAGGCAATGTAATATCATCAGGTATGACTTAAAGGGGCCATATGATGCTGCTAAAAAGAACAGTATTTTGTGTATTTGGTGTAATGAAATGTGTTTATGCGGATTAAATTAGATTAATTTATTCACAATCTCCTCATCACAGGCAGGCACAGCACTCATTTCAGCGTGTGTTCGTGTTTGTGTGTGCTGTGTGCATCACTCATAGCACGTGCTTATATCGTGCGCTATATCGAAAAAATTTTCTATCGTTATCGAAGGTGTGCCGTCGATAAATATCGATACCGTTTTATCGCCCAGGCCTATTATATATATATAACCCATGCATTTGAGCTCTTTTTAAATATTTTAAATATTTTAATATTTTAGCTCTTTTTAAAAAGGTGTAAATAGCATGATGAATCTCTTGAACACTTAATATCTAGTCATATAAAAATAATTTAAAATAAAATTAACTGAAAATTTTAATTTTTTTATAAAATACTATTCTAAACATTATTTCTTTAGGATTATTATCTAAATTCACTGACAATATACAGGTCCATTGTTTGGACTCATGAGGAAGCACATCTAGAAATCACTTTCAGAATATAACCTTTGTTCTAATGGCCCGAAGATCAGGCTCAGTTCTGTTTCCCAAGATTATTCGACATGATTTCACTTGTCTGCAGGGAAAAATATATGTAGTGAATTAACATGCCATTCAAGGACTGCAAAAACCACAGCAGCACTGCGTAAAAGAATAAACATGACATAAATAAAATAAAACCAATCAAACATGTAATTGCATATGCCCTGAGTTTCAAATATTAGTTTTATATAATTTTCACATTAGGTTATATTAAACAAATCAGTTTTTCCTATATGTGCTGTACAGGCAATATTTCACACCCAAAGTCTAAACTAGAATTGATTTAATGTCAAGTGAAAGTCAAAAGCACCTTTTAATGTAAAGAAAAGTGGATCTTTGAGGACCCTTCCTGAAATGTTCCCACTGCTGCCTAAGGGACTGCACTAGTTTATAAGCAATATGTCCATGACTGAAGTGTAGAGGTGCCCTTATAAACTGCAGCTACAATGCTTAGAAGACGGATTGAAGGAAACTCTTCAAAGTAGCCTTCACTCTTCACACACAAAACAGTCTGACTCCAGAAGCCGATAAGTAGAGCTATTTCGAATCTTACTGCTGAGAAGTGAAATGTTATTTTCAGTGTTACCGTTCAGAAGTCACTGCTGCTATTAAAACGCAAATGTCAACTAGGCACTAGGAAGCCAGAAAAGATGGAAACCTACTGCAAGTTCAGTGCCAAGTAAAGGCGACCCAGGAACCGAAGAGTATATATGCAAATAAAAGTTTCTGCTCATCAAAGCTGCATTTTTATCTAAAATACAGTAAACCAACTTTGTATTAATTAATAAACACTAAAATAAAAGTCACAACTAAAAATTAGGCACTGAACTCCAGGTTGCAGTTAATACCCTCCCCCCCCCAAAAAAAAGTCTCAGTAAGACCACACAAACCAGTGATGGTTAGTAAAATGAAATACAGAGTATTCTGTACACGTTACCAAGACGAGTCCCTTGGCTCTCAGAGGGCCTTTAGAGCCTACACAGAGATTCAATCTGAGAAAACCTTTCACAAAGACACTCTTGACTGCTTATTCATAGTCATGCCCCATGGCCCTTCACTCATCTCCCAACTGCACCCGCTTCAGACTCCAGGAAATATGGACAAAATCGTCTCAAAAAAAGCACACCAGTATCTGTGAAGAGCAGATTCTATACATATGCAGCATCTACACATCCAAATCTCACAGCTCAAATATCTATTTTCCCTTCAAAACACTGCCTGTGTGTTTCGGAATAAACTTCAAGCCTGCAAATTGAACACTGAATAAGGAGTGATAATTCTTTGTTGACAAAAGCAGTCAGTCTGACAACAAATACAAAACTAATCATACCATAGACAAATCAAGTTTTAAAGGTTGAGGCATTCATATCTGTGGGCAGTTGGAGGAGAGGTAGAGGTCAGTGATAGATTGATGAAAAAGAGGAGTGGGGATGGTGTGAATAATTTCTTCCCTTCCTTCATTAACCTCTCGCCAAGCAGACTTGCTTCACCGAGCCTCACTGAAAATAGACTGTCCTATTAAATGTTCTGGAGTTCACACACATACATATTATCTTACACATACTGTACACACACATTTAAGTTTATCTTCAAGCATCCTCCACTGATTCAAACATTCTTTCCCTCATGGTTTTGTTTAATCATACAATCACAGTGACCAAATGTCTGAGAGCACACTCAAAATCTGAGATTTTTTTTTTTTCATTTATAAATAAATACTTAAAAAATAAAAAAGTTGAAGGACTTGAGAAAGTATTATAAAAAAATAAAAAAGACATTATCCATTGCAAATATTTAAGGTCGTACACAATTCTAGGTCACTAGAAGGCACATTTGTGACATGTCAATTCCTTTATACAAAAGGTAATATGTTCTTGCTTTCACTGAAGCACAAGGTGTTCTTTGGATGTTTCTCATATCATACTGGAGAACATGATCACCAGGTTTTACACAAACTGGTGAAGCTCATGCAGCTTAAGTGCTGCTGTCTTTAAAGCAAAAGAATAACAAACCAAATAGTGTGACTTTCTGAAATTTATATTTTTGTTTACTTTAGATTTTCATTTAAACTGTTAGGCTAATGATATATGCTAATTTGTAATGTAAAAATATATCACAGAAGAACGCAAAATATAAGCATTTTCAGTGCTCTCAGTCTGAAATCCATTTACATTTATTCTGGTCTCTGCAGCTTGAAGATGGAGGGATGAGAAGATGGATGGTAATAAGCTCTCCTTTATTGTATATAATAATTGAGGACTGAAAAATCACCTCCCTGCCAAGTAAAGCAATACGACCACAGACCTCTGAAGTCACAGCTGTCTGATATGATGTTGAGTCATTCACCTCCCACTCTGTGTGTGTGTGTATGTTTGTACCTGTTCAAGGAAGAAAGAAAGAAAGAAAGAAAGAAAGGTTTACTTTCAATAAGCAGCCTTCAAGCAGAAGCCACATTGAAGAGTTCAGTCTTCTTTTGCCTCATATAACTGTCAAAAGTAATAAATAGTATTTCCATTAAAATATGAAAGAAATAGTCATGAAGCACAATAAATTGTATATTATTCAAATAATAAATGTTCAGTATCTAATATATTCTGTATCTAAATGAGTCGCTGCAAAAAAAAAAATCGAAATAAAAGCTGGAAGGTTTGACATTTTTAATATTATCACACACACACACATATAGGTATATATATATATATATATATATCAACCATGTATCAACTGCTTGTAAAAAGACAGTCTTGCTTCAGTGCCTTTTCTCCCACAATGATGAAGGATGGATTTTATCCCAAAACTGCAGGACATGAGGGTATCGCCTTTGTTGCTCCTCCTCCTCCTCCAAATACA
>NW_015645070.1:57147-72020 GCF_001515625.1 Sinocyclocheilus rhinocerous
TACTCGTAGGAAAAACAGCAATATTACTGTGTCAGGGCTTAAAGACACTTTGTTACAAAAAACAACATAACGCACACATATTACCACTGTGTCATCTGTCGCAGTTGCACCGATCGACCGTTGGAATTTAAAATTTTAACCCAACTGGTTGTGTTGTTATAGAAATAACCCAATAAACATAGGAATAACCCAACAAAACGACCCAACATGTTTAACCCAGATATTGGGTACAGTAAATAACCCAACGTTTTTTAGAGTGTACTGCTGAATGTTTCAAAACAACACACAGTAACTTTCACAAGCATGACAGATGCATTTTTTTGTAAGATGTTTTAGTAGGAACACATCTGCTAAGAGCATTGCTGTACATGTTATGTACTAAAAGCTGCAGCAGCCACCGACACAATGTCTCTGGAAACTCTCACTAAATATTAAAAACATGTAAATTGAGTCGTCTGTATCTGTCTGTGTGACACAGAGAAATGATTCTGCCAAGGTTGAGTGGACGAGCAGAAGGCTTCCTGCTGCTCCCCACGTCCATCTGCAAGGGAAAAACTCTTTTTCTTTCTCACTGAAATACACACAGCAACGTCTCCACTGAGTGAGCACATGGATTATTGATCAATGTAAAGAGCACAGGCCACAAAATATAGACCCTTTCTTTAAAAAAAAAAAAAAAGAATGAAGGAAGGAAAGAAAAAGCACTTTTCTCTTTTCTGAACATTTTCCATCTTCTTTAGCTCAGCAGGAAACTCTAAATGCCACCAGACCATTAAACAGAGAAATTAAATGGAAAGAGAGGCAGGGAGGAAGGGAAAGAGAGTGAAAGATATTGTTAGGGATGGAGAGAGAGATTCTGAGAGGTGGGGATGAGGACATGTAAAGGTCAAAATATAATAGCCATCCAGCTTCACCTGCTGTCCTCTAACAGATCGTGTGAAGCAAACAACACAAAGGGAGAGAGAGAAAACAAGAGAGGGTGTTTGTGTGCATGTGCATTATTCACTGAAGAGTAAATCTTATCATAAAACTGAAATCAAATTAGACCTTTTATACTTATGCATGTCATTCATAATAAAAAAATGTTGGTTACAGTAATCTTAACAAAACTTCATCTTCCTCTGAAACAGCATCAAATTATGTAAAATGGATTGTGAATGGAGAACTTTGGCTTTAAATATGTAAAGTGTATGCATTTACTTTACATAGTTTCTATTTTAAATAACTGCAAATACAAAAATTCACAGAAAATGGAAAATGTAATGGTAACTTCATTTAGCCCTAAATTACTTAATTTCTGGCAATATTGTTGACTTGATTGCACAGATACTATTTGAACTGAACTGAGCTGGATGATGACATCACTGAATCAATGATGAACTGACTTAAACTGGAAAATTGAGTGTTTACTATTTACATTTACATTTAGTCATTTAGCAGACGCTTTTATCCAAAGCGACTTACAAATGAGGACAATGGACTATTGACCTTTTGCATTATCGACACACTATTTTCCTGTTTAATACTGTAAAGCTGCTATGACACAATATTGTATAAAGTGCTATATAAAAAAAGGTGAAAATCCAAAATACGGGTTAAACTGTGTAAAATCCTTCAAAATTCCTTCACATTAACTTAAGTTTTCTTAGACTGTAGCCAGTTCGCAAAGGCTATTTCCACTAATTCCAACCACAACTGTCTGAAAAAAAATAGTTTCTTCAATAAACAACTAAATCAAGGAAACATTTTCCATGCAATTAGTTTAGGGCTGTATAAGAAGACTAAAACAAGTTAATTTAAACAAATGTTTTGTCAAACCTACTTAATAGATTTAAGTTAATAACTAGCAACAGCATGTTAAAGACAATTACATTTATTACCATCATATGTAATATCAGATGAGCAAGTAAGAAGAGACTGGTCTCAGTACTAGCATTAGCAGAGTTATTGCTCACTGAATGAAGGAACACACATATATTGCAATATATCACGTAGCCTCCCACAAGCTAAGCATGAGCTCCCCTAGCACAACGGTAACCACAAAACTCAAAAACATAACAGAAACTCTTCTATAGATATCATCGTACTAGATATCAACATTAAAAACTAAGTCAGATAGACCAAGTAAAGTAGATTTAGCTTTTGATGCAACCAACTTGAGTCTGCCTTTTTTCAATCACATTTTCTCCCTTTTCCCATCTATGCTCATAGAGGTGTTAATTTCAAATGTAAAATAAAAAGAAGAAAATATTCAAAAAATGAAAATAATTACACAATGGAAATAACATCTATTTGTTATTTGCGATGTGTATTCAGTGTAATGGCATCTGTCTAGTTCTCCACTTCACCAATTCAGATATATATTGGCTTTAAGTGCATTTATTTGGCTACCTGTCACACAAGACCTTGAATTATATAGTATTTAATGCAGTTCTATTACAGATATCTATAGAAACATTTGTAATAATACATACTGTAGTGGTGTGAGGGGAAATGGAGAAGAGAGGGTTTCTTCTTTCATTTCCTGGTATATGAGATGAACTTTACCCAAGACTCGCTGCTGAATGCGGATCTATTTCAGTATTCTCAATATGAAACTCAAAATGCTAACAGCACAAGAACTTCCATGTGCGGTGGTCAGAGTTTTCCTGTGGAAACGAGCTCTTCAAAAGCATCTCTGGGTTTGAAGCTGAAGGCAATCTGAACGAATTTTTATTTCTCCTTCTACTGGGGCTTCAAAGGAAGCTGTAAAATGTGAGAAGAAGAGGAAGAGGCAAAGAAAAGGATGAGAAGGGAGAGCTACGATCGGTATTATCAGCAGGGCAAGACATTGCTGATATCAAGGTTGTATAATTAGCGTAATGCTGAATTAGCCTAATAATGGACCATATGACATCTCTCACAAATCCTCAAGCGATTCCCTTTGCCACAATCACTCACATATTCATATCTTTAGATGACATCTTTTATGTCTCAAAATGGCTTAAATGTAACTTTACTTACTTACCTCATATGAAGATCCATTAATATAGGTGCTTTCGCACTAGAGGAACCTTTTCATAGTTCCTAAAACTTTTGAGTGAGAGAGTGAATTTATTCAAATGGATTATACACAGGGTGCCAAGAGTGCTCCTCTTATAATCACTAAAAAGCTACACTCATCTTAGTTCATTGCGATCTTACAAAGTTCCGTTATATTCAGTGAAGCTCTACGATGCGATTGGAGAGCAAACGTCTCTTTACGCTTTTGAATTGCTCTCGCGGTACTTCGATGTCATACGACAATCGGTCTGCGCAGCGCCGATGCATCTCGAACAAGCCTAATCTCAATTTACATTGCGTCTACTACACTTTGTTTGGTATAACGAGATGATTCGCGAGCGTGCAGAACTCAGCACTGAACAAATTCCTGGCGCTCAAAAACTTTTGAGCGGTGAGTGGATTCTGCATGACTAACTTAAACACATCTGATTAGCCATTGAGTTCATGACATCAACAGATATGTGATATCTGTGATTGGCTACAATGCTCACCCCACAAAAAGCCTCGCCCCGCAGGTTGATGGGATTTGTTACATGTTTATAACAGAAGGAACAAGGGGCTGTTTTAAACCGCTTTTTTTGAGACTTTGATACACCCAGATTTTAAGGAGAAAATGCTCATACATGGTGTTGACTGATTAATTAGCACATGGTTTGTCTTTAATAACGTTAAAAACTTGATTTTCACTACTTTAAAATATATTAAAATTCAAAAGTTATTTTAAATTGTAATAATATTTCACAATATTACTGTATATAGTACACACACTTAATGATAAAGTAATTAATATCACTGATCATTAAATTTTTGTTTTAGAAAATTAATACAAAAATTAAAAAGCAACAGCATTATATATGCAAAGGGGATTCTAGGAAATTAAAATAAAAGAATTAATTTACCAGTGGTCGATTACATTCTTATCTCCACTCTGCAAAGACATCGCATTTCCAACCACAAGCAGTAATTAGTTCAGAAAGGACATAAAAATATGCTGCAACGTGAGCAGTACATACTCAGGGCGTGATGGGTTTACAGTCAATTACGAGCTCAATACAGAACAAGCATATGAGATAAAATCAACAACCACAGCACTTAGATAACGCTTGTTCTGTGGCTGAAACAGCTCAAAGAAACCATTAAAAAAACCTCATCTTTATGGCACGGCTGGGAAAATCAAGTGGACCACCTCAAAAAAAATTTTATTTAAATGGTTCATCAGGACTTCTTTCCATTTTATCTACAGATGGCCTGGGAGAGTGATAATGAGATTGCATTTTGTTCTGCAATAAATTTGAAAGATTATGGCCTTTGAATTCACAAATACACACATGCACTGCATTGCGGCAGGTCTTGCTATGTTAGAGCTGTTACACTGCAGGAATTTGCAGCTCACACATCCAAATCAACACACACACAGGGACACTGCTTTAAAAAGACACAAACATACACACACTTTCACACTTCATGTGTTTGGTTTCATACTTTCATACTGGTTTGGTACAAAAGACTCATTTCTACCATCAAAGCTCAAACAGAGGCTGTAGAGAAGCTTCTAATGCAACATACTTTTATATTAAACTAAATACACAGAATCCAATAACACATCATTTACAGTACAGTGGTGGTACCACGATACTGAATGATTACCATTTTCATGTACCATGGTAAGAGTACTCCAGACAATACAAAATTGAACTTTTTAGGTAAAATTAAAGTGGTTGGCAACTTGGCACTCTCTTGGCATGGAGAGATTTAAAATCATTAGAATACTGGCTTGCCTTTCTTTGTTATTCCCCACGCTTTCAATCCTGATTTTCCAGCTGCCCTGAACAACATTGGTCTCTTGGCCTGGTTAAAAATAGAGATCTCTCAAATACAGTATCTTGCTTTTTTCTAGGAAATACCTTAAGAACTTTAAAGCAGATATCGGATCAATACAACATCCTGAGAACCCATATCTTCAAATACCTTCAGATTTGTCATTTTATACAGTCCCTGTCTGATAAGGGAAAACTGAGACTTGAATTGACTGGAACTGAATAGATTTGAACCAACTTGGTAAATATCTAAAATAAACAATGCCTTGCCAGATACATATGCTGCTTCTTTAGAGAGTTTAAAGAATGTTTGGGAAAAGGACCTAGGTCATGGCATCCATGCTGACTGGTCTGCTTAAATGTGTACTTTTCTGGGGATTCATGAATTCAATTACAAATTTATTAACAGAACGTATCTCACACCACTGCACTTAAAGATTCACCCGGTCTTTTTTCAAATGTAAAATATAAAAGGGAACTGATCTCCACTGCTTTTTGTATTGTGATAAAATCAGAAGGACTTCTAAAGTTGCAATTTTGTTTGTATGGTTGTTGATTGTTTATCTTTGCAAGGCTGTATCTGTTTGTCTTAGGACAATGAAAAAACAACAAATAAATATATAATTTAAAAAATCAAAGTGATTCAACCTGCAGTGACAAGTTCAATACACTTTTTACAACTTGAACTGAATTACTGATGACAAAAAACTCATAAAACCGAAGAAAAATAACAGAAATTAATATTTTATAAGTTAAAAAGAAGAAAATCAAGATGTAAAAATATACTAATGAACAGTATAAAATACTTCTAATAGCACTAAATGTTCAAAAATAACATGGTATTACCACAGTACTGTGGTAATAAGCCCATAGTAGTACCACTGTATCATTTTTGGGCTAATACTTTACAATAAGGTCCTATTAGTTAGCGCAAAACATTTTTTACGATATTTATTGTTTTTTTAACAATAGATAATGAAAATACAACGGTTCATTGTTCATGTTAGCTCAGGTTCATTAATAAAATTAAACATTAACCAAGACTAATAAATACCTTACATATTTTGCATTGTTAGTTCATGTTAATTAATGCATACCTCTGGTAACAAATAGAACCTTACTGTAAAGTGTTGCCCATTATTACTAGTTTTTTATGAGGTCTAGATCATTCTAACACTAAAACACAGAATAATGCTTCTGTTCTCACACACAATCTTCCCAAGACCAGTTTGAAAAAAAAGTTATCAGTAACACATTTATCAGACACCGAGATCAAAATAGGACAGCAATTTTTCTGAACAGGTCATCCAGGAGACATAAAAAGGTGGTATTGAGTTTCTGAGCTTTGATACCAAGCAGATGTTGTTACACTGCTGAGTCAGTAATCAGTGCAGCGATGTGGCTAGAATGACAGGAAGTCCCATGTCGATGCCACAGGAACTTCCAGTGCAAAGCTGACTGTTTCACAGACGGATTTGAAGGTGAATGAGGAAAAAGTTCTAAGTATAACATGACGTGAGTACAAACAAATTAATTCACAAGCCAGGAACTGAAGCTTCATGTTCGAATGTTTTAGCACAGCCGGAGCTAATGTCTGTGTTATAATGAACTCAGTTCTTTAATCTCAGTTGGGAGTCTCAGAGTCATCTATACTGATGTATGTACTGTTTTAACTAATTTTGACTGATTATTAAAGTCACAATGTCAGCTTTCTCTTCATCAGCTTTTAAACAAAACAAGTCCAATCTAAATAAAAATGAATTACCTTGTTTTCTTAAAGTGAATGGCACACAAGAGGAGACTGATCGTGGATCAGCACTAACGGCTGACTTAAAACTATAAATACTGGGGGGAATATGGGGCAGAACTGAATTATGAATGTAAGGGGAGGCTGAAAGTCTCCATGTGAGGATGAAGAAGAGACGGAGAGGTGAGATCAAGAGAGAAATATGATCTGAGAAATATGAAATATAAACTGTTGAAACTTGATATGGAATATATATAGTGTTTCGCTGACCGCTTGTGCGTGATGCAGCTTTTACAGTACAATACTGTATTGTAGCTTTTCCAGCAGCAAGGTACTAGCTGCCCTACTCATTCCCAAAAAACAAAACAACTCAAAACAAAGAACTAAACTAAACAAAAATCTAAAGAACACACTGATGTTGATTTAGATAGTGATGCCACTGCAATATTTTAATAATTTATATAAGTATCAATGTATAGTTGTTTTAGTGTAGATTTATCTGTATTAGTCCGTTTATTTGAACTGATATTGATAAATAATTCAAAAACCCTTATTATTTTGTGCTAGAAATGACAGCTTTGATTAAATGATAAATTGTCAGTAGCATACATTTTTGTAAAGAGAAGTTTAACTGTAGTTTACCTACTTTGAACCATGTCAAGCTACAAGCTGCTCTTAATTTAAAGCAGCTTCTCCAAAACTGGAGTACAGAACAACTCTTGTGTGTTTCTCTGTCAGAATGTTTTTCTACTTATCATCACTGAACTACAAGAGCAGCTCTGTTTGGCCCCTCTGGCTGTTGGTACTGTGGAGAAGCTCATTTATTTTCCCTTAATTTTGTGTACATCTTTTTAGTTTCTTACAGAGAGGGAGAGAGAGTCTTCGTTAGCTTCTGGCTGACTGGTGCATGTTTAATGTTGACTTTATACAGTGACATTAAAGAGGAAGAGGAAATGGAGGGAAAAAGAGAATAAAGTAGGATGTGGAGAGAAAGGCCTAAGAAGAAGGAGAATCATAGCGATTACAGCCTTTTCCCCGTATCATTTTAACAGCCTTTTGACATTTAAGTCTAATACACTTCCACAAAGAACATATACTTCTGCTCCTTGATGAGAAGCTGATCTTTAAGTATGACCAAAAAAATGGTAGAGGGAAGAAAGAGATGCTTTTTCTGCTCATGGTTCAGGGATGTTCACTGCAATCTACTGTTTAGAGCTAAAAGCGAGCAGTTACCGTTCTTTTTCAAAAGGTCACTTTCAGGTCGGCCACTTTAAGATATGGGATTAAAATGCCCAGCTGCTTAGTGGCCTTGCAATACAGAAATCACCGGACAGCTAATTAGAATTGATCCGATCTGCATGGGCTTCATTGATCCGTATTCCACACACAGACTCGAATCAAACACGAACCACCAACATCCTGAATGTAAAAAAAAAAAAAAAAAGTTTTAAAAAATGTGTAAAGTTAAGAACGTGCTTATATAGCCATTTAACATTCAAAACAACATGTTTGTTACTGGTCCTGAATGTCACCTTGACTTAAGAGACTCAAAGGCCTTGTTTATTGTGATCGTAATAGCTTATCAAAAAGTATAGGGCCTACGTCAGCTGTTGTGTACATTGTACTATAAAGGTAAAGAGGAAAGTCCTTGAACTACATAGCCTACAGCATGTTGTATAATTACTGCGTTCACATTTACAGTTGTTTGGCGAAATCCAGTCATTCCGGGAGAAATGGGCGCGAAAAACTTCCCCACGCAGATGTCGCTCGTGTTCAAGGTGTTCACGCGTATTCATCGCGGTAAACGACAGAAATCTGCTTGTTTTTAAGGTGACTTCTGTGTGAAATGTGCTTGATACATCACACTGTTTACAGTAGACAATGGAACTGTTTTTGCACGGTAAATTTTGCTGAAATTTCGCTAAAATGACCGCACCTTAACACTCAGATTACAATGGAATGACTTTTGTTACTACAATCCGCCCTTCTGTGTAATCATGAGTTGTAAATCAGGCCACAGTGATTTACCTCAAGGCCTGCAGACAAATATGCTTTAAGCCTTGACTCATGTTAGTTTTACTCTGGTTATTATTTCTTCTTCTTCTTCCAAGTAGGCAATGTTTTAAACCTAGTCAATTAAGACTGTACTGTTAAAAAAAACAATAACAGTAGGCCTAATTTCAATTAAATCGTTATGTTCACTCTGTTTGGGGCCAATTTCACAGCAAAACCAATGGGGCCCAAAACACTCCATTTGGACCCCACTGGCATTAACTGTATTAAGAAAAAGACATCCATCGTATTTTGTGTTCTATCCTGAAGGTCATACAGATTTGGATGCATTTCATGATAATGAATACATTTTATTTTGAGGTGAACTATCCCTTTAAGTACATTTTTCATGCTGTTAAACAGTCCTAGGAGACGGGCGTTAAATGTTAGTGATTGTAAATGCCTAGCAATAAATACATTAAAGTGTAATCAAGTCTATACTCATTCAATAAACATCTAAATTCAAATTTCAGCTTTATTTTATTGAACAACACTATGATTAAATTGGAATCATTAGTGACAAAAGTCAACCATATGAGTGGGATTGTGGTTATGAGACCGCAGTTTCAGTGCTATAACATTTTTTGAACAGGTGTTTGAGTTTCTGCACTCAATCTGTCCTTTATTTCTCACGGCAGCTGTACGAGAGGAACCTGAGAGAACCGTGACAGTGCTGTTATAAATGTTACACGGTCACTGCACTTTTCCCCTGAAGTTCGAGGTGCATGCGTCCGTTATTTAGCAGTGGAAGGTACTGTGGAGAAGCTCATTTATTTTCCCTTAATTTTGTGTACATCTTTTTAGTTTCTTACAGAGAGGGAGAGAGAGTCTTCGTTAGCTTCTGGCTGACTGGTGCATGTTTAATGTTGACTTTATACAGTGACATTAAAGAGGAAGAGGAAATGGAGGGAAAAAGAGAATAAAGTAGGATGTGGAGAGAAAGGCCTAAGAAGAAGGAGAATCATAGCGATTACAGCCTTTTCCCCGTATCATTTTAACAGCCTTTTGACATTTAAGTCTAATACACTTCCACAAAGAACATATACTTCTGCTCCTTGATGAGAAGCTGATCTTTAAGTATGACCAAAAAAATGGTAGAGGGAAGAAAGAGATGCTTTTTCTGCTCATGGTTCAGGGATGTTCACTGCAATCTACTGTTTAGAGCTAAAAGCGAGCAGTTACCGTTCTTTTTCAAAAGGTCACTTTCAGGTCGGCCACTTTAAGATATGGGATTAAAATGCCCAGCTGCTTAGTGGCCTTGCAATACAGAAATCACCGGACAGCTAATTAGAATTGATCCGATCTGCATGGGCTTCATTGATCCGTATTCCACACACAGACTCGAATCAAACACGAACCACCAACATCCTGAATGTAAAAAAAAAAAAAAAAAGTGTACAAAAAAGTTCAATTAAGATTTTTAGTCACTAACAACCAAAATTGTAATCTGTTGCCAGAATATAGTACATGGTTTTTTTTTCTTTTCTTTTTTGGCACTTTCTTCAAAGATTATCAATATATTATTATTGTGTTTTACAGAAGAAAAAAATAACAACACAGGTTTAAGTAAAAGACAGAATTTACTTTTTTTTTACGAACTATGAGCAGTATTAGACTCCAAAAACTTGAATCATGTTTTCAAAAGATTTATGCATTTCAATTGCATAAAAATATCTTAGTTATCTTCAAAGGGTGCACAAATGTGAAGTATTTGGATTTAAAATTACGGACTTTTAAAGCTTTTTATTTATAAAAAAAAACATGAAAACATTATTAAAACATTATTTGTACAATTCTATTTTAAAATAAATTTTACACAACGTTAAGCATATTTAAAGGAATCCAGTTTAAGCCTTTTGTTTAAATACTTTTTTTTTGCCAGGAATTTTTTTTGTGCATTTTCCTAGGGATACACATCATGATGGTTTGTTTGGGTAGAATGATAGATGACTAAAGTTTAATTAATTTAATATGTTGTGAAAAAGAAGCAAGAGACATTCTGAGAAAACATCGCACAAAAATGCCATGTGCATAATTTTTCTAATGTTTCTCCTGCATGTAAACACGAAAAATGAAAGCAATTAGTAGAGAAGGTCACATGCATGCATACCCTAAAGGTGTTTTAGTGATTTGTCTCTCTCAGGGGTAAATCTCAGCACCTGAGCTGTGTTTAGCTGTAGTCCTGAGCTCAGATATTGTGGTGAACACTGCTCTACCTGAAGCCGGTAATGAATCTACCATGGATCGTGTGAATCCTGTAAGAAACAGTTTTATAGAAGCCATAGTGAACGGACTTTTGTTATTCTTAATACAAAAACACAGATACTTCAAAGAGCATTCAAGACTTACTGTCAAGAGGATGGCTTTATGGATTCACTCTGCTTGTTCTCCACGCACTGTGCCTTTCATTTGTTTGTTGTGCAGAGAATGAGGTTGTTTTTCAGCCTGCAGGATGTTCAGAGACAGAGAGAAAACAACACGAGCTCTCATTCATAAACCCTTGTTATAACAGCTTCTCTCAAATGTCATGGTGAGATCAAACACACACTCAAACACACCGCATTGCTTCTTGCTGAAGCAAGGGAGATTTTGTTTTCAACGTGTATATCCTTGTGTTTTTTGTGGTATAGGACAACAAAGACGAAAGCCTGCTGATTCAGATGATACCAGACATGAAATTGTACTTGCAAATAAGTTTTGTCCCATGAATCCTTTATATTTGTACACAGAATTACAACTTTACTGTTATCTTGGCAGGATGGTAGTCAAATACACAAATGTTCAAAAGTTTGGGGTCAGTAAGATTTTTTATGTTTTTGATATTCTCTTATCCTCACCAAGGCATATTTATTTGATAAAAAAAAAAAAGGAAAATTATGAAATATTATTACAATTTAAAATAACCGTTTACTATTTTAATAACTTTTAAAATATAATTTATTCCTATGGCAAAACTGAATTTTCGGCAGCCATTATTCCAGTCTTCAGTGTCACATGATCCTTCAGAAATTATAAGTATTCATTTCTTTAAAAAAAACAAAAAACTTTTTGACCCCATACTTTTGAAAGGTAGTTTATAAAAGTGATTTCAACTCATTTATAATTGCTTCAACTGATGGTGCGACACATAGAGGGATGGTGCATGGAAAACTGAAAATCATATGAGTTTTGAACTACAGAACATTTCCATTTTGGAGCAAAAAAAATCAAATTATAAAAACTAAAAATCCCAAAAAGGACTTCAAAGATCACAGAACAGGCACGGTTTATAAAGCTGCAAACCAGTGACCCACTTGCCCCTATACAAGTCTCAGCTATACAGTCATACTTTCTCTTCTCCAGAAAAAGTGCTTTGAAGAAGTGAATGAGTCAGGAGAAAGAGGTTTTTCAAGGGTTGCTGAGAATCTCGAGGAGCATTATTGAGGGTTTTAGATGAGAGAACTGGAGCTCTGAAAAGTTACAGCGTCAATATTTCAGCAGAGAGTTTTATTTAGGAGGAATAAAGAGGAGAACCATGAAAGATTCACTCAGGGGATGATGTTCCCTCGTCTCATGTGTGTGCGTGAGCGTGCATTTAAATCGCCACTGGATTCTCCTGTGAATAGACCACTGACTCTGCCTGTGGGCACTGACAAACAACCCGTTGTCCCTGAACGTCTGTTAATTTAAAACAAAACTGACTGTCACAGCGTTTCATATCAGGTGTGTTGATGAAAGCGTTTGTTCTCGGATGTTAGATCAGTATGAGAAGCCTAACTGTGTGAATGGGCTGTGTGTTTGTCTGTTGACGACTGGGCTGAATATAAATGAGAGAGGAGTTTAAAAAAACCAAAGCAAGAAGACATCTCTCATTAGTCTTTCATTATGTCTCTCAGATGCTTGTTTTCTGCATATTGTACATCATGTTTTAGCTGAACTCGGTTTTTGCCCTTTTGTCATCCAGCAGATTTATTTTCTCTCTCTGCTTTCAGTATGTCAAGGTGTGGATGCTTGGTTCTAGTTTTAATTTACAGTTTTGTCATTTCTATATTAACTTTTTAAAACCCAATTCAATTATTTTTCAGTTAGTAAGTTCAGTTATTATTCAGTAAGTATTGCTATTTTTCATTTTTATTTATTTTTATATTTTTGAAAATCCAAAAAAATCATAACGACACATAAGCATTTACAAGCATTTATACTTAGAAATGTGAAGTTCCTATTTTTGTAAAAGCACTTTCAAACATTATTCCATAAAAATGTGTCTTATTTGATCTGTAAAACTGTCAGTCTTCCATCTTGGGACTACTTTTGTGGATGAAAATTGGTTGGTGGAGTTTGCTGTAATGTAAATAATGTTTAACATCAATTATATTACATTTATGTTTATTAATTTAGTAGACTCTTTTATTGAAAACAACTTACAAATGAGGAATACAACAAGTGATTTTTTTGTGGTATTTGACATTATGCCATAACTTAGAACATTCTGCAAAAGGATATTACATTACTTTTTGTGTTTCATGACACATCCAAAGTGAAATGTTCGGTAAGTGGTGCTTAAAAATTGTGTTCAGTTTTATTCAAAACAGATGAACATGAACCTGTCAACATTTTATTGCTTTGCTTGTTGTATGTATGGCAGCAGTTTGACAATACAATGTCCAGTGAGAGGTGGTGAAAGGCCTATCGCATTTGAAAATAATGTACCACCTACACTAAACCCTACCCTAAACCTATCTGATAGTGTTAACAAAAGCAAACATTAGATAAAAATCATTTGCTGAAGCAGCCAGGCCATTTTAGCTTGCTTCTGCAAGTCTTTGATATCTTTTATCGCGGCTTGTGTTTCACAGGACTCGTACCCGTGCTCTCCACATCACAAGTGCAATGCTGTACCAGGTGAGCTACTGAGCAAGTTTACTACATTAGAAAAGCCATATATATGGAGCTATTCATGTGATGCAAATCTCAAAATGTATTAGTTTACTCTTTTTAATAGATAATCAGTCCCTGCAATTATAATTTCTGCATGTGAACAAGAATAAAAAATTTTGTTTTTTGTGCTGGTGGAAATTGTATAGTGAATGAGCCTATATTGATACAAAAACTAAGTTACCCGAGTTACAAAAAACTGAGTTAACACAGAGACTGAGAGCTGTCATGATTTAAACAAGCAAGTTTTCCACTATAACTACACCTAACAAGAAAAATACCTGTCTCTGTCTCTTGCTCCCGCATTGTATCTTCCTATCTGTCCCCATTTTGTCTTTTTAACAGACTCCGATATAATAGAGTTCCTCTAATTTCTTCGACCACTGAGATGGTGCCGCTCGCATGGGACTTTTCTCACAATGCCGTGTAAGTTTGGATGTCACAGACAACCCACCGTGTTGTCAGACGTCTTGACAAGACACAGAGGCATCATTATCTTGACATTACTATGGGAACTGAAAAATAACAAGCCCTCATTAAGTGAGAAAATGACAGACGCACACACAAAGAAGCTTACACACATACCGAGACTGAAAAAATAACATTAGATGATAGACAGAGGATGCAGCCAATCATACACACACATGCACAAACAAACACACAATTGCAAAGTCATGTAGAGAGAGAAAGAGCAATAGAGAGAGAGAAGAGATGACAAATAAAAAACATAGGATCTTTTAGTTGATAGGGGACACAACAGAGCTGACGGTGGGTTTAGAACATTGAAATACTATTTGAGTTTCTGCACAGTTGTCTCAGCTGGAGATTATTTTGCATGTTGCATATGTAACAGTTTATACTGTGATTAATGGCTGATGTTTCTCAGACTGAGAATCTGATAGATATATCTAATAAATATGTAAATACAACATCAGTAAATCTGATTTGCCAACAAGAGCTAAAGAGACTGTAATTCAATTTGACTGACAGACCAAACAGTAAAAGTGCTGTGTGGGTCCAATGCCACGTTAAACATCCAACCATGGTAGATACTCCATTAAATCACCTCAAGACAAATGACCTTGGAGGTAACTGTCATAGGAATTTCTATGAATCAATCCATTTTAAATTCTAAAAATGATCAAACTGACAGTTCCAATACTGAATTCTTAAAATAGTTCCAAATGAAGCAAAAGCATCGAGCATTGTGTGCAATAAGCGTCAAGCAACACACAAACCAGGGGCGTCACTTTGATTTTTTATTTTTGGGGACAGAAATGTTATATATATATATATATATA
>NW_015645070.1:72373-98150 GCF_001515625.1 Sinocyclocheilus rhinocerous
ACGTTTCTGTTTTTCAACAACTGTTTTCATACAGCGATAGCTGGACGCTTTTGTCCATATTAGGAATTTCCTCATACGACTTTCTGCGCGAGAGCGCCCTCCGGCTTCGAGTATGAATGAAACACACACTGCACGGAGTGTTTAGCGCTCCGTTATGTTCATCTCGCCTTATTCTGGGTTCGAATAAAACATCAGAACATGCACAGACTATCCTGTCTCTCTGAATTTAAATCTATATTTATTCACACCGGCTCTTGAAAACCTCTATGCGAACACACTTGCCCGAAAAAGTGCGGGGGACGAATTTACGTGATATTAAAAGTGGGGGGGGGGACACGTCCCCCACGTAATCTACGCCCCTGACACAAACTAAAAAACAGTAGAGACAGAGTCTCCACTAAGGGTTTTCAGTAGTAAGAGAAACCCCTGATCTGAAAAGTACAAATTAGATTGTACAAATTCAATTCACAAGCAGATCACCGCACTCCAAAATACTTAATATTTGTGACAAATTGAAAAAAAAAAAAAAAAACTCACGAGAATTCATAAATATTGTAACATTTGGCGATTTTGTTTGAATTTTCTCCACTGTAAAAAAAAAACTATTTTTAAAAGTCGTAAATGAAGATTATTGTATTATGTTTTACAAGAAACTATTTCAGTCTTTCAACTTCTAAATTTCATGCATAATACAACGTGCTACTTGCCATGTCTTTGTAGCTATTTATAAACTTGCAACTATTTGTAACTATTTTCCTTTTCAGGGAGAACAATTAACAATTAAAAAGCTGTTTACCCTATTCTTGTGCAGTATCAGACTAAACCATAAACTAATAAAACACTAGAGTAAAAAAAAGACTAATTTTTAAAATAATCTTCTTTAGATCCAAGAAAAATACACTTACTACTACTGACTGATACAGATATTTTTTAAAGTTTAAAAAGTGTTGGAAAGTTGAAAAATGTGCTGCCAGACAGTATCGAGTTGCTGCAGCATTACAGAGTGGGGGAAAGATGGCACAATCTGTCTGGTGGAAAAGAAGAAATGTGAGATGCACACAAACAAAACACTCTGCAGGGCTAAGATATCATATTGAGAGAGAGATTGAGAGATATGTGCGTCCCATTGTGTCGTTTATATACTGTATTGTGTATCCGAGCCTGTGCTGTCTACCCAGGGCTCTGTTGGATGATCACAGCTACACACTCTGTTGGAGCGGCAAGAGTTTACACACACACAGCTCAGCTACACCAGGGATCTGCCGGTACCCATAAAAAGACATTCGCACCCCGTTGAGACGACAAATGCTCCCCAGAGACCTGCTGCTCTCAAATCTCACTCAAAAGGCAGCAGGAGACTCTGAGCATCAGGTATGTCCAAACACACCTGTAGATTTCTGAATGTTTTCGAATTTGGTGATTCGATTTTGGGACACAAAAGTCTAAGACCACATTGTTGAAAACCTTTTTTTTTTTTTTTAAGTAAAAATATATGTTTTTAAATCATTTAAACTGGGAATAAATAAACAATTTTTTTTAAGATTCCAAATAAATATTCTGGATTCTAAGGATTTTTGTGAGAACACTGATATGGACAACTCTGTTGAGAAGATGTTTTTCAAGATGCTTTTCAGTTTCACACAAACTTGTGGAGTTCATGCAGTTTAAGTCCTGCTGTCATTAACACGAAAGAGGGACAAACCAAATACAGAGACACTTTGTAATTCATTAAAAAAAAAAACATTTTCACTTCAACTTTTCACTCAACGGTCATGCTGATAATATCATTTGTATGTTGTATTAAATTAGAAATGATTGTAACAGAGAAGCATTTTCACTAGTGCTCTCAGACTTTTGTACGTCCGTCTGGTCTTCAGTAATGGGCTTAGATTCTTTAAAGAAGATTTCTACGCAAATCTTATTTGATTTGGTGTGAATATAAAGCAATACACTATTGTTAGAGGAAAGAAAGGAGGAAGAAAAACCCTGTCATACACACACACACCAATCAGACCACTTGCTACCAAGAAATAAATGTGCATCAGGGTATCATGAGTGTGTGTGTGTGTGTGTGTGTGTGTGTGTGTGTGAGAGAGAGAGAGAGAGAGTGCATGAGTGCTTCCGCCCCCACACTGTCATTTTCACACCTGTTTCTATGTGATAAGACTCTTCTCCTTTATTTTACTCTCATCATAATAAGGGCTTGAGCCTCCCTAAACTCACACGTACATTTACCTAAATTAGGACATAGCTTCTATTGTTTTTATATAAAGGTAACTATAATGACTCAAGAAAAATTCTGACCTTAAAATAATTTAATTATTTTTTTTGTTTGTTTTATAATGTTATTAAAATTTTGGACCTATGGTACTGTGGGCTGTACACATTCTCACAACACACAATACAAAAGCTGTTGGCTCACAGGGATTCAGATTTGAATCCGACCTGGGCCATGACCCAATCCCGTTCCTCCCCTCTCTCCTTACTTTCCTGTCTACTCTATATTGTCCTTTAAATTAACATTACTTTTTAAAGATGCACAATATTATTTTATAAAAATAATTTTAGAATTAGAGAATATACACTACCATTCAAAAGTTTGGGGTCACTAAGGTTTTTTATTATTATTATTACTAATGAAAATAAGGTGATAGTAAAGGCATTTATAATTTTACAAAAAATGTGTATTTCAAAAGATGAATCCTGTGGGGAAAAAATGCATCAATCTTTCCACAAAAAAGCAGCACTGTTTTCAACATTGATGATAATAAGAAATGTTCCTTGAGCAGCAAATCAGTATATGAGAATGATTTCTGAAGGATCATGTGACACTAAAGACTGCAGTGATGGCTGCTGAAAATTCAGCTTTTCCATCACAGGAACAAATTACATTTTAAAATACATTAACATTGGGAAGAATTGTTTTAAATTGTAATAATATTTATGTTTGTACTGTATTTTTGTCATATTATTATATCTTGTCAATAAATGCAGCTTTAGTTTTTAAGAATATTTTAAAAATCTTAACCACAAACATTTTTAACAGTAGTATTAATTATTTATCATTGGACTCATTTTTCAATTCAGGACATACATGGATGTCCCCAAAAGGAGGTTTTAGGAAGTTCTGTTTGCAAATTTAACCCCGAAGTATCTGCACACAGAATGTACAGTAAAGTAACTGTGTGCACATCTATTGTAAAAAAACAACAACAACAAAAAAACATAGTTCCTTGAGCTACAGACTCTTACTCACTCCACATGTTTGATGCACACATATTCATGTAAAATACAATTTTAAAAAAATAATAAAAGTACACAAGTGCACTACAAGTGCAAAATCCACCAATGTTTCTTCCTTGTGCTATTCAGTATCAACACAAAAAACACAGACATTCTTCTCACACACATAAACACACTCAAACAGACACAGATGAATGACACACTGACTACACACACATACTCTCTTATCCATCTGCCTGGTTATGATACTTGCTGATTTAATCTAACATTGGCTTCAACAGAATGGACACCACATGAGGTTCTGTGGGTAAAAGAGATTAAAGGGGTCATATGCGATTTCAAGTTTTCCTTTCTCTCTGGAGTGTTACAAGCTCTTGGTGCATAAAGAAGATCTGTAAAGTTGCAAAGACTAAAGTCTCAAATCCAAAGAGATATTCTTTATAAAAGTTAAGAGTCAGCCACACCTACCTAAAACGGCTCGTTCTAACACGCCCCCACATATCTAGGTCACTATGTGGAAATATTGGCATAATGCCGCCCAAATGTTCACGAAAAGAAAGAAGGAGTGGTTTCAGGAACAGCAGTAATGTTGATGCAGCCATGTCAGGGAGACGCTGTGTTTCAGTGCAAAAGCAAAAGCACTTTATTTGGCCTTCCGGAAGTAGATGCAATTAGGAATCATTGGTTAAGATTTATTTACAACAGAACAGCACAACCCAGATGTTCGAATTTGTGCAACGCATTTTATGGACGACAGTTTTTGAACCTAGAAGAGTACAAGGCTGGATGTGCAAAAAGGCTATTTCTAAAAAAAAAAACAAAAAGGGTCAATTCCGACATTCCTATGACAATCTGGCGCTTCTGAATCAGCGACTGTACGTATGTTTTGTTACTGGTTTACGTATTTGCTATTGACTGTTCAAATGCGCATAGTGCATTAGTGCATAGTTTTGCGCAGCGCAGAGTAACGCGTCGTGTGTGTGTGTGTGTGTGTGTGTGTGTGTGAGGGGAACAGGGTCACATCACAGGAGAGCGAACTGCCTGTCAGAAATCATAGCACGTCAGCTGTCTTAACCGCGGCTTGTGTACTGCATCATCACTGTGTCTGTCACGCGACTCTGTTGCCCTTTCTTTCTTGAACTGATGGTAAAACTAACGACATTATTAACTGTCTTGATATTTACTTTGAAAGCTGACGCTCGCGATTATGGTAAGGGCCGTTACATTTCCGACTCTTAACCGTGGCTTGTGTACTGCAAACACGTACCAGCTTCATCACTGTGTCTGTCACGCGACTCTGTTGTCCTTTCGGGCTTGAACTGATGGTAAAACTAATCTCATTATTAACGGTCTTGATATTTACTTTGAAAGCTGACGCTCGCGATTATGGTAAGGGGCGTTACATTTCCGACACGTGCTTGCAGTGTTCGGCCAATCACAATGCACTGGGTCAGCTGGCCAATCAGAGCAGACTGCGCTTGTCAAAGGAGGGGACTTTGTAGAAAACGAAGCGTTTGAGAGAGGCGGGGCATAGAGGACCTACAATAATGTACAGTATTTGAAAAATAATGTGTTTTTTGAACATTAAAGCATGTCAACATATTCTGTTACACCAAATACACAAAATAATGATCTTTAAAATAGCATCATATGACCGCTTTAAGAGTGAATCAATATAAGTGATTGGTTGAACTTTTTTGCTCTGTTAGCCAGCATTAATCTCTGTGATTTATGAGTGTCTTACATTCACACACACACACATTCATGATTGTGTGTTTTGTCAACATCGCTCTCTGATTAACGCATATGTGCCGCTGCTGTCCTACATTAAGCTCATTTACGGATCACACGAGTGAATCACACATAAGAAGCGATACCAATAAATGACAGAATGGAGAGATGGACGAGGTCAACACTTCAGAGGACGTCCAAATACTTGTCTAGGCTTGTGATTAAGCAAATCCATCTCAGTCCATTCCTGCAAATAAGAAACCAACACACTCTGAGGAGACGTCAGTGTAACCAAATTCCAGATGCATTTTAGCTCCCAAATGGAAATGATTCATTGAGCAGACAGAAACGGATCTACACAGCAGTTTAGGATCCAAACAATAATGGAAGATTTAAAGAAAAAAATATGAATGGAAGATCTTGAATTTATGACTTAAACACCATGCTACAGCTTTAGGGCCAACAATATACATGGTTCAAACATTTGGGGTCAGTACGAGAAAAGTCTCTTATGCTCACCAAAGCTAGATTTATTTAGTGATATTGTGAAATATAACAATTTAAAATCACTTTTTAGTTTTTAAAAAAAAGGTCATTTTTCCCTCTGATGGCAAAACTGAATTTTCAGCATCATTACTCCACTCTTCAGTGTCACATGATCTTTCAGAAATCATTCTAATATGCTGATTTAGTGCTCAAGAAACATTCAACAAATGCTGAAAACAGTTGTGCTGCCAAATATATTTGTGGAATCCACATTTTTTCAGGATTCTATGTTGAAAATAAAGTTATTTATATAGAAATCTGAAAACATTGTAAATGTCTTTACTGTCAATTTTGATCAATTAATTACATCCTTGCTGAATAAAAGTATTTCATGTATACATAAACACTTATGATTTTCTTAGCCACAATGAAGAGGAGGGCATGGGATAGTGTGTTCAGTTACAACAGGACCACAAGGACAGAGGTTAGACGGAGAGGGAATTCCAATCAATCAGTACAGTGGACGGAGACGGACCATGGGGAGCACCGGGACTTTTCCCATGTGGGCTGCTCAACTTGCGGTTCAGCTGTCGTCAGGGGCGTAGCAGCCGCGGGGGACGCGGGGGACGTGTCAGTAAAAGGTTATTCTGTCCCCTGCACTTTATTTTTACCCACCGCCGATATTTCGATATTTCCGCCCGTGTTCTCTGATTTGTTTATTTAGATTTGAGTGAACTAACATTCAGGCAATCACAAGGCGAATCATCTCTTGGGCGCGTCTGTCATGAGCTTCAAATGTCCTGTTGCTCTCGCGATTTCACTTTGTTCTTTGGGCGGTTTGGGGGTAAAATGCACCCCAGAAAAAAATAGATTTTTACGTCCTTTTTCAAACACTGTAAGTATGTGTTATGTCACGATGACACAAATCACGCGATCGAATTGCTACGTTATGATTTGATCTAACGGGGCATCTACACCGGATGCGAATGATGCGACAAAAGAACCCGTTAAGAACTATGTGACCTCGCGCTGGATCCAGTGTGTGTTATATGCTCTCCTATTTGTAAGTCGCTTTGGATAAAAGCGTCTGCTAAATGAGTAAATGTAAATATGGACAGCATAACTGATTATTGGGTTCGTTTGTCGCGTCACTCGCGTCCAGAGTAGAATTATCCTTTCCCAATAAAGCAAAGTTGTTTTGCGCCGAATACTTATGATATCTCATAATACTTTATCATATTTTAGTAGGCTACTTTAATTCATTACATCTATGTTCTTAACTTTAACTGGTCTGTCACTGACAGAGGGAGAGGGGAGGACAGTTGCTCGACCTCTCCAGAATCTATACAGGTGAGAACTGTTGAAAGAAGAGAATTATTTTAAGGCAGCGTTTTTTTTTAACTGGGACTACTTGCCAATGTTTTAAGGAATTAAACATTAATATATATATTTTCATTTTATGTTCAAATTGTTAAATAAAATTTGTTGTATATAAAATAAAGGTGCTTCACGATGCCATAGAAGAACCTTTTTGTCTAAATGATTCCATAAAGAACCTTTAACATCTGAAGAACCTTTCTGTTTGACAAAAGGTTCTTTGTGGCGAAAGAAGGTTCTTCCGATTACAAAAGGGTAAGAAAGAGATGGTTCTTTAAAGAACCTTTGACTGAATGGTTCTTTGTGGAACCAAAAAGGGTTCTTCTATGGCATCGCTTGAAGAACCTTTTGAAGCACCTTTATTTTTAGTATAGGTAAAGTATAGGTAAAGGCAGTGTGTTCCAATAGTTTTTAAAGACACTTTTTTTGTCCAACTGTTAAGAATTAGGATAAAAGTTATCGTTTAAGTGTAGCGTAACTGAAATATTTTGCATAAAATATCTTTATTTAATAAAAATAAAGTATAGATGTCCACAGTGGTCTCAAAGTCCCAAGTCCTGCAGTTATTTTTGAATTAGGGTTAGAGTTAGTGTTTTTGAGTCTGATATGACAAAAAATAGGTCTCTGTAAGCTGTCTTGCTTCCTGTAAGCTATTATGGCATGTTCCCAAAATTGCCATTAGGGTGCTCTAAAACATGCCAATTAGTATTCTATATAGAATTTATTATGTGAACATGAATGTACTTTGTACATTATGTACATAATTTGTTTGGTTGTTGAGGGTCACATCATAGACATTTAAAAGATGTATTGTTTGTCGTCCAGTTTAATTGTGCCAATTGTGTAATGTACACTACTGTACAAAGGTTTAAAACATTTTTAAATTAATTTTATTATCAAAATAGATTATTATAATATTTCACAATATTACTGCTTTTACTGTATTTTTAAATCAAATAAATGCAGACTTGGAAAGCATAAGAGATTTATTTAAAAATATATATAAAAAAATCTTACCAATGCTTTGTATGTGTACAAAAATGTTTCAAGTGCTGGGCGATATACCAGTTTAAACGGTAAACTGGTTTGAATTACGTACGCGGTATGATTTTTTTTTTAAACGGCATTCTGGTACAAGTGGCTAAGTAATGTAGACAGCCTCCTGAATTGAAAGGGGATCCCTGTTAACTGCATACTGTCACAAATCTGGTCCATGAACTTCCATCCACTTGCCACCAGAGGTCGCCCTCCCATGATATTGACTCTCACACCACACAGACTGTTACACATCACCCTGGACTACATTTCCCATACTCCATTGCACTAATCACAAGCTCACCTGAAACCAATCACACACAGCTGCTACCAATAACACACACTATATAAATCAGTCTCACACCACCATTCAAGGCCGAGTATTGTTTGCGTTTATCGCTCTCAATTCAGTTAATTCTGAATTAACATTGCTTTATATGTTAATAAAAAGGTTTTAACGGTATTACTACTCTTACCGATACTGCTTATCGATTTGGTACTTCGATAAGCAGTATCGGTAAGAGTAGTAATACCGTTAAAACCTTAACGATACCCATCCCTAGTCAGAACCTTGCCTATTTTTATGACCACGCCTTTAAATAAAAGCTTTGCAGATGGATCCGCACGTCTCACGTCTCTGTCGCCCCGTAACACATACACTATAGAGAACTTTTAAAATATTAATTAGACAACTAATTCTTTAAATGGGCAAGTAAACCAACTGTAAATGGACGTTAACAGAGGCCAGAGATGAAATGAGAAAAAACTGTAGCAGGCAGAGCAAACTCACTTCATGCGCCAAATATTGGAAGAAAATCCTAAATACTGAATTGGGGGAGGGGTGTATAAATGTATCTCTGAGGGGAACTGACTGTCTTAAGGAAAGTTTAGATGGTATTTCCTTTTCATTTAATGTGGAAGCCAATTTAAAAGCTCAGTGCTGCTTTGTTTACAGCAGTAACAAAGGAAACTCTGTGCTGCTGTTCCATAAGCGCCACCTGCTGTCAGAGCGTGAGTGTTCTCATTTAGCCTGTCTGCGGTTTCTTTTTCGTGCAGGCATGTTTTATATGAAGCATAATTTTACAAAGCTGAAGTCAGACCATTCTGTTATATCAAAAACTGCTCATGCTACATGTAACATGTTTGTTTGGATTCTGATTCATATAAAGGCACAGTCAGGGAAAGCCGGGATAAACCGTGAAACCATCAGAATCCTAAAAAAAAAAAAAACATGATACAGATTTTTGGTCAAACTGCCCAACACCATTTCAGACATATCAAAACATTGCCAAAATCAATATACCTGTAAATGAACTAAATAATAGAGCAGGCATGTATTTGGCTGGTAAAGGTCCTATAGGCAGTTTCGTAGTCCCAGTCCATCCCTGGATAACATCAAACTCAAAATGTTCCTTTTTCAGAACCAGAAATGACCTTTAACTCAGCAAGCCCTTCCACCATCCTTCTCACTCTCTCTAGTCAGAATCTACACACACACGCACAGACACAAGTGTAATCCTTGAAAAAGGCTGAAGATGCAGATCTCAATCTACTGTAGAAAAGGATTAGGATGCCACTCCACTCAGACCTGAGGGGCAGACGAGAGTAAAGCAGAGGCTCAGAGAACATCCAACACTTTAACCCTTAAACATGGCCAGCATGTTAACAAAAACCATAATAGTACAGCGGGTAAAATAAGTATTGAACACGTCACCATTTTTCTCAGTAAATATATTTCTAAAGGTGCTGTTGACTTGAAATTTTCACCAGATGTTGGTAACAACCCAAGTAATTTCAGTAGTTCAATCATTATTCCCTCTGTCATTCCATTTTATTACACATAACTTAAGGCCCGTTCACACCAAGCACGATAACTATAAAGATAACGATAAAGTATAGTTCTAAAAATCGTTCTCAATATTAAAGAATAGCAGAGTCCACACCACAACTATAACGATAAAGGCACAGAGAAGTGATATCGTTGGAATCACTTCCAGAACGATTTTTTTCCAGCTGATGAACGATACAAACAGAATCCATCCTGCTACAACAAGCTCGAGAATTTAAAGCGGCAGACACACATGCGCTTAGAATAAACAGACAATATCGTTCGCTGGTGTGAACGCTAATATCGTTATCTTTATAGTTATCTTTATAGTTGTCGTTCTTGGTGTGAACGGGGCTTAAAATAACAACAACTGAACTGAACAAAGGTTCATTTTATCTAAATATTTTCTCACTCTAAAACCTCTGGAAGCCTAAATAATAATTAAAGGTCCTGCTGGTTGGCTACAAGTGCAGAAACACTCTGCATGTGCATTAGGTGCTTGTGTAAAATGAGGAACATGTTGACTCTGTCAGACTGTATTGATCATCATGGATTAATGGTTCCCAGTGTGTAAACTGTAAGAGACAGACACATGCAGGAAAAAGAGCGATTATGTACATAACTGCATCAATCAGCCCTGAACATTTCTAAACAAGACACCTATACCTTATTATCATTGACAGATACAGCCCATCCACTTTCCCACTCCCACTAAGCCCCGCCTACTGTTTGCGTTTCCGAAACCAGCAGCATCTTAGAAAGCAGAGCTCAGCATCCCTGTGGCTGTGTTCGTATCGAAAAAAACACTGCAATTTCATGCTCTGCCAAGTCTAGGCGGTTCATAAGACACCTGCATGCTGTTCAAAAGTTATCATTGATCTCAATGTGATACTTCTGCCTTTTTTGTCCTTTTTCTATGGCTCAATAATCCACAGTCAGGACAAGATGCTAGCGGAGTACGGTATCATTATTTCACCATTTTTTTGCAAGATTGTTCACTGTCTCTTCTTGTCAGCTGGGTACCGAAGCAAGTAATCACACTGTCCTCGGGACCAATTAAATGCGACTTCCCATCATTGCCCCAACAGTCTCACTTCCTGCACCACTAAACAGGTTAATTGAAATGATCAGTTATTCATTGTTCTGTCCATCTGTGAAACATTCTCTCTCCTGCTCCTCTTTTTCTAAAGATACCAGATTAAATTTAGATAAATAATGAATCCTCATCAAGTCTTCTGCTGCTCGCTATCCAGGCTGTCAACAAACACCAACATTATTCTTTGTCAGTCTGTCCAGGAATCAGTCAATAAATCCATGAGTTGAACCTCCTGACTGTTTTTCTCTTACAGCCCACACACACTCACATCTATCTTGCCATTTAGCATGTTTTCGGTTCTCTCTGCTACACACAAACACGCACATTCTATCATAGTGCATGGGGACTTTTCTTTGGCTTCCAACTGTTTTAAGCTGAGCTTTTTATATTTTCTATCCCTTAACCTTTAATCTAACCCTTGCAGAAATATTTTTGGATTTTAAAATAAATGTTTTAAAATTAAAGTTGCCATGTAAAAGAAGTAATGATGTAAAAACCATGTCATGTAAAAGATAGATCCTTTCTGTATCTAAGTGAAACAGATACAGGAATTTAGTTTAGTTCATTGGTTGTTGTTTGGATAGAGGCAGATCTGAATGTGAGCTTCTAGTCAATTGTACAAAAGAGCTGGGTTTATGTGAACAAAATTAAGTGTCATACATCACCAGAGAGAAGTCTGACGTTTCATCGGAAAATCCAGTTATGATATTTCTGTTTCTGATTAAAAATTACAATGTCAAAATAAAAAAGATATAAATACATTGTTGAATTGTTCACAGTAAGATCAATAATGCACATTTAGAAAATAGTAGTGTGAATTTCTAATTCATGATGACTTTAATAGTTTAATAATACATTTAATATTAATATTTGAACAACAACAAAATTATAATATAAATTATTATTTAAAATGTAATTACTTCAAAAATTATTGCAATTAATAATTCAGAATGTTTGAAGAAAATAATTATTAATATTAAACCTATCAATATTTAATATAACAACAATAATAATAATATATTCTATTAAAATTAAAGTTCAAACTAATAGTTTCATTCTTCCATGGAACACAAAAGCATACCCTAGTGAAAAATAAATATACTAAAATGCATGTGAAATACATTTATTTCATGCTAAATATACTACAAATATATTTACATATTTATGTGCTTAATAAAAAATACCCTGCAATTGTACTTTGAGTATACTAAACAGTCTGCTAAATTTGAACAACTAATTTTTTGCTTAATGCACTTTAATATTGCGAAAGTAGTGCTGAGGTCCAACTAAAGATATACTGAAGTACATTTGATTGTGCTAAAGTGGAACTATAGCAAGGATATACTTTAGGTACACTTTAAATATCTTGCATTTAAAGACTGCTTTTATTCAAAGATCATACAATCCTCATCAATAGCGACATTAAAACACAATTTAGGCTTAATATTAAGAAATGTGCATTGTGCACAGGTAATACTCCAAATAAAGTTTAATTATAATTTTAAATCAGTAGCCTAAGTCTCGAGCGATATGTCAGTAAATATGCTAATAGATTTGAACTATAGTTAGTATGAAATAATATATATTATAGAAATTACTGTCAAGTTCAAGGAGTGATGTTCTTAAAATCTAACCCACTACTGGGAAGAGTGGTAACACTAATACTAAAAAATGAATGAATGAATGAATGAATGAATGGGCCTACACATGTATAAAAATAGAATTTTGCTTATGAATTTTTATGCTACCCTCATCACAATTTTGACAACGCCAATTCACAATATTAATTTAATCATTTGCCATCCATTAACATGATCTAAAATTAAATTTAAAAAAAGTGAAATTATACTTTCTTACCACAAATTTGGTTTGTGTCCTGTAAATCCTTCATTTTTTACACTTCTACAGTCACCTCTGGAGGATGGTGATCATGTATGAGACTGATTTCACACCTGTAGCTCATTGTACGTGTGTGTATGTATGATTCTGATTATGTTGATGTAAATATTTTGGTTATCTAAAACACATACGCGTGAAGTTTGACATGCACTTTATTTTAATAAAGACAAAATAACACTTTTGAAGAGGAACTGACTTTTGATGTCCAGTGAAAACACCACATTAGGTACACTTTAAATATCTTGCATTTAAAGACTGCTTTTATTCAAAGATCATACAATCCTCATCAATAGCGACATTAAAACACAATTTAGGCTTAATATTAAGAAATGTGCATTGTGCACAGGTAATACTCCAAATAAAGTTTAATTATAATTTTAAATCAGTAGCCTAAGTCTCGAGCGATATGTCAGTAAATATGCTAATAGATTTTAACTATACTTAGTTTTTTTTTTACTATACTTAGCTTTATAGAATGTTGATAGTGCTTAAAATGTAAATCACAGAACATTTCTTCCACCATAGTTCTCAAATCTTTTTCATGTTTGCACACATCAACCAAACAGCAGGTTTGATATCAATGACCATGAATAATTCTCATAACTAATCGCAACATGCCAAATTTCAACATTGTTACACACAACCGCTTCAGAAAACTTGGAATGTAGTGTACAAGACATTCATTACAGTACACTACAGTCCCTGGTCACTATTCACTTTCATTATTCAGAAAAGATCTGAATGAATGTCCTGCCTTTTCCTTTTGTGGCGTACAGAAGGAAAAATTAATTCTAAAACATATGAGGGTGAGTAAATGATGTAGATGACAGAATTTCTTTTTTGGGTGAACTCTCCATTTAAGCTATTTTTTGCTGATAGGGACCATTAGCTGTTCCCAGCCATGTAGGTAATTACAGGTTGTACTATCCTTGTGGGCACAATTTGATCCCAACAATGATGGCAAAAGCTGACCCCACACACATCCTCCATACAGATAGACACAATGTTGAGGAACTTTATAATGATGATACCCATAATGCCCCTGTGGAGTACCTTTTGCCCTCTCTCCAGGGCACAAATCTGAAACACAGCAGAAATACTATATACACAACGTAGGTGAAACAGGAATCATTCAAAAAGGGTTTCATCCATGCAGCTTTTCCTCTATTCATCTAATCATTTCCTTAATGGGTAAGGTGGTTAGGAGCACAATGTGAAAAGGCAGTTTTTTTCTGTCTCATAAAAGACAATCATTACTCGTTTTCTCTCTGGCGCTCTTTGAAGTAAAAGGTCAAGTTGTTCTGTCTGTGTGAAGGACTGCACCGTGTTTGAGTAATTATCTCGGACTGGAATTGCCAGAGTGTTGGACTAATTATTTTTGCTGTTAGAACCGTAACGAGCAGCAGAACTGTAGGCGTGAGCTGGCAGAACATGATCAGTGCTTACAAATGATCACTAACAATCAGACAGTCTCCTAAATTTTGCACTAAAACACACACATTCAGCCAAGCTCTAAATCACAAAACACCCAGCTGTGCTCGTAATGTCACCTTTGGAGCGAGAACAAGCTGAGTGCGGCTGAACCAAAGTCTGGTCACACAAACCTTTCACATCTGATTGCTGTCTAAAGATGGAGGAAAAGAGATCTCATTTGCGATTGTTCTTTCATGAGACTGAAGACCCAAGAGCCATTTACCTTTCTTAGCAACAGCAGAATTCTGAGAATCAGTTCTTATTAGACATCTCCATTTATACTGGAATGTTTTTTTTTTCTTTATCCAGCATAATTCTAAAACAATTTTATTTTTAGCAAAACATTAAATGCCATTAAGTGCTTGAGAGTACACAGAACTGGATGTTTAAATGTCAACAAAACACTTGAGTCACCTAATGGCAGATAACGGAATAGATGGAATGAATAAATTGCATAGATAAATGAGTGAAAAAATTGTTCAGATTCTTTCAGCAAGGGAATGCCACTTTCAGCAGTGCATTATTCTCTTATAGCCTTTGTCAAAAACATTTATTCTCTGCTGTGAGTGAACAAAATTGAGCTGACTAAAAGTACCAATACTAGTATTTCGTGAGCAAAAGTTACAAAATAATAGTATCTAATATTAAAATATTAGAGTAAATCAACAGTAGCTGCTGTCTTTTTTTTTTTGCCTCTCATAAATACACTTCACGTTTCTAACCTGTGTGCAGTCATGAGGAAAAAACTTTCTGGTTAAAATATACTCAGCTGTGAACACGCAAGCACGCTCTCAAACTATTTCAGCAAGTGGAACAGCTGTAATCATGTCAGCACTAACTGGAAAGTGTAATCTTGAGCTATAAAGCATGCAGTCACTTTCACAATGAGGATGAAGTGTGAATGCTCTGGTGCCTGCAGGGATTACAGCACAAGAATGGCCACTCAATCTCATGGTCCAATGCTTATGTGAGACATGCAATGCGCATGCACTCACATGTACAAAACTTCAGCCATATGCATACTTGTAATTTGCAAATATGTTCACATTGTAGGCAGAATTTCACTCATTCTCTTAACTGCACTGTAATTCACTCATACACTGTAAAGAAGCAATATGGTTTAAATGTAAATGTCTTTAAATCTTTAAGGTATACATTTTTCTTACTCCATTGACCTTTTTTTTTTAAAGAATAAACATTTGATTAAGCATAAAAAAAGTTACCAATGGGGTAAGAAAATTAAGACAATGTATTCTCTTATTCTCAATCAGAACATCACAACAGTTCCAGATGGAAACAGAACTTGGTGGCATCCTTATGGCTGAGCTTGGTTTAGATCCTGTTAATTGGCAGATGTTCTCTAACCATAGTGATGGTGATGGGAGCCCAAGAGAGCTGACTGGATGGACTGGAATACTAGGAGAACACTGAATCAGAGGACCGCAGAGGTGGGCTCAACTCACTGTGCAAGAATTAAAGCTTCAAACCTGTACATGTACAAAAATCAAATCAACAATATTCAATATCAACTATCAGAAACACTAAAACTGTTATACAAACGAAGTACACATTGCAGAGAACGAAATAAACGTACACCCCAAAAGAAACCTTTCAACTATTCACACAAACCCACACAGGAGCACACCCATACTCCTCAGGCTGCGAATCTAAACCATGTCAGCTATCTCATCACGCTTGTAGGTGCCAGGGCAGCCATCTTGTCGGAGCGTGTCGAGGGTGTATGTGAGAACCCCCTGCCGTGCAGACATGTTCAAATGCTTCTCTATATAACAACCAGACACACATTCCCTCCATAAACGCTCAGTATCGGTTTTCATGACTGACACCAGCCCACATCATGCTAGGGGTCCTATTCTTAGCCTCCAGTGGCCCTTCACTGAATTCCGGCATGTTTGGGTGGATTCTGTGACTCATTTGTTTTTATCTCTGTGCTGGAATGTTGAGTCAGGAATTGGACATCAGGAAACGGCAACATAAGGATGAGAGTAAAACTCTCTCAAGACGTAAAGCAAAATGGTTGAAAAAGCAACATTTCAGAATCTCAGCTCACTTTTCAAACACCTGTTGTGCTGACCGCTTGCAAAGGAGCAGTGTGCTTTTAAGCAAACCTGAGCAAATAGTGCACTTGTGAACAACACTATAATGCAAGGACAAATACTGTTATTTTACACTAAATGCAATGTGGTTACATGCATTTCTGAGTACCTCCAAATGTGCTGCAAGTAATCACAATTGGTTTTGGACCCCATTTAAAACTGTATTTAGCACTGACCACTTGAAATCTGATCACTGTGCAGAGGTTAGGAGACAGATATAGAGGAAGAGAGAGAACGAGAAAGTTGAGGACTGTGTAAATTATTTAATTTGAAGATTCATTGCTTAAAAGGCAAGACTCACCTGTAGCTCCGCCAACACCTGAGTTGCACACTCTTCCTTCCAGAAAAGAATGTCTGAGAATATCTCTCTCATGTCTACATGCTTGTAAGTCCTTATAATACTGAGAATGGGAAAAAAAACACCAGTATTATAAAAATAGACAGACGGTTGGTGTTTGTCATCAGACAGTTGCTTCCTAGCAACCAATAAAATCTGCATTTGAGGAAAATAATAAATAAATTATATATATATATATATATATATATATAGATTCTGATTATGTTGATGTAAATATTTTGGTTATCTAAAACACATACGCGTGAAGTTTGACATGCACTTTATTTTAATAAAGACAAAATAACACTTTTGAAGAGGAACTGACTTTTGATGTCCAGTGAAAACACCACAAGCAGCTTGACGGTCACACTGCAGCACAGCAGTTTATAGCGCACAATGACCAAAATAACACTAGCTCTCGTGAAACTTAAAGTGCTTTGCAAGTTTCTTTCACTTTTGGCCTAAGTCAGGCTTTTCTTCTTCACGGGCTCCCTCTCAGTTCTGTGCGCTCCCGAAAGTAGCGGGATGTATGTATCGCTACGCGACGCGCGCAAGGCACCTTCCCACGCGTTCCCGGGCGCGTCAGACCGGCGCGAGGAGCTTCTTACCGCGAGCTCGAGCTCGCGCAGCTCCATGAGTTCCAGTTCGTGCTTGGCGGCGGTTTCTAGCACCTTCTGCTTGTTGTAATAGATGACGAAATTGTTGATGATGGGGTGGATGGGCAGCGCTATGGCGATCACCCCGCACAGGAAGCTGATGGCCGCGTTGCACCGGCCTAGGGTGGTTTTTGGGTAGATGTCCCCATAGCCGACGGTGGTCATGGTGATGATGGCCCACCAGAAGGACTGCGGGATGCTTCTGAACAGCGTCTCCGGGTGGCTCTGCTCCATGGTGTACCCGAGAGCGGAGAACACGAAGATGCCCACTCCCATGTACATGAGGAGCAGCCCCAGCTCCTTGAAGCTCCGTTTGAGCGCGTACGTGAGCGTCTGCAGGCCAGAAGAATGGCGCGCTAGCTTGAAGATCCGCGCAATGCGCATGATGCGGAGCGCCTGCACCGCCTGCTGCACGTTGGCCAGCTCCATCATGGCCGTGCCGAGGTACGTGAGAACCAGCACCACGTAGAACGGCAGGATGGCCAAGAAGTCTATCATGTTCATGAAGGAGAGCACGAAGCGCACCTTGTTTGGGGACGATGCGAGGCGCAGCACGTACTCTACCGTGAACCAGCCGATGCACGCCGTCTCGATAGCATCTAGGGTCGGGTGCTCAACGCGGTTCCCCTCAGAGTCCTCCACCTGGAGGTCCGGTATGGTCCCGAGACACATCACCACAGATGACACTAGGATGAACAGGAAGGACACAACGGCAATTACGCGTGCTGGGAGCGAGGACTCTGGTTTCTCCATGAACTTCCAGAGGAACTTCTGCCACCTTTCAGTGCGGCTCACGTTAGGGTCACAGTCCAGATCATCCAGGATCAGTTTCACCTTGTCTGCAATCTCTGCCAACTCTTCCTCCTTCTCAGTCAAGTTACTCTTGCAGCATTCGTCCAAGTAGCTCAAGTCGATCTTCCAAAACTCCATCTCTTTGATAAAACAAATAGGGCAGATTCCGCGCTTCATATGGATCTCTCCAAAGTAGTACACTTCCACGATGCATTTAAACGAGTCGGGATCTCTGTCGAAGTAGAATTCTCGTTTTCCAGGGTCGTAATCATCGCAGAGCGAGGAAATTACATCAAAACTCCGAGTTGAGCAGTTCACTAGTTCGGCGAGCCTGCTGTCCGGATAGCGGTTCAGAATGTCTCCGCACAGCACCAGCCTCACGCCGCCGATGTTTACGGCGATTTCTTTGTCGTCGCTGCTCGACGAGCCGTTACAGTACGCGAACCGGGTCCTCGGTAGCGTCCACATCCTCGCAGCCCTAGTCTCAAAACATTTAAATGGCGTTAAATGTTAGGAACGGTGAGTTGTAAGAAAAGGCGCATGGAGACGCAGGGTCCTCTTATGTCAAAAGAGGATTCTGAGCAACTTCGTAAATACTAAAGACATGCTAAGAGAGTAAAATTAATACATTTTGTCTGGAAAAAAAGCTTTGATAAGAAAAAGAATCAAGAGAATGCCATCTTGATTCAAGCAGATAACAGTTCTGTGCGCTTTTGCGCAGTGAAAGCGCGCAGTTGGAACAGCAGTAACAGGTCTCCCCACTCCTCCCTGTGCACCACCCTCTCTTTCTCTCTCTCTCTCTGTAACCCCCGATCCTTTATTAATATATTTAGCCTGGTGTTTCCTACCATTTCCAACCTGTTTTTTGCAACTCTTTTGCCCAACTTACAAAAGACCAATAGTAGTGAACAGAGAGCGAATTTAAAGAAGGGGGGATTGACTTTTTCTATGGATTGATATATATTGTTTCGGGCTCACTTCTGTTATTATTGATACCTTTTAAAAGTTTTTCTCGCGCAACGCAAATTGTAATTTTCCGTCAGTGGTGCAGTAACCAAAACATCGGTTATAAAAGGTGAAAATATTGGCTCTATCTTGTCGTAAAGTTTTGTGATTACAGTTTGACAACTGCGGTAAAAATATATAGATGTAAAATCTTTTTTTCTCTTTTCACAGGCAATTGTTGTGAAGCTCCGAGTTAAACAGTTTATTACACCAGCAGTAACGTACGTAAATCACATGGTCGTTCACTCACCTGTTACTCGCACAGCCCACAAGATACTGGATATTTCCATAAAGTCCAAGTTGATTCATACATCACAGGCCTTTTTCACAGGAAGAACGTATGTGCTAAATAAAAACAATGAATAGAACGTTTCTGAATTAGCATTAGTCACTCAAAATGTAGTTGTTTGTTGGGGAGAGGCGCTCACCGGCATCCCTGAGTAACTGCGCCACCCTTAGAAATTTCACTAGAACTGCAATATAGACAACAAAGAAAAATGTGTTTTTAATAGCTTTTTTTTTTTTAACAATTGACTGACAACTGAACATTTCCATCATTACCTAGGGAACTTATACTGACACGCTGAATTTTTATTTGTCACAATGGGAACCTGCTATTAGATACTCTATTATATAGCAGCTGTTTAACGTCTTTTAAGCTAAATTTAAACAAAAAAATATGAAGGTCAAAACAATTAATGGAACTGCAAGATTAAATAGAAAATGTACCGTTTCTGCTGGGCAAAAAATACATTCATTAATTAATTTGTAAATTGTATAAAACAAACATGACATTTATGAATATTTCTTTGTCCAGAGAACAAAATTAGAGAAAAAGTACTTTTTTAGTATCTGAACCTTCGACTCAAAATCTAGTTACCCTGTGACAACTTGCCCTAGTCTCCCCAATTCAATGAAGCACTGATTTGTTTAGCATTAACCATCAAGTCATAAAAATGAAATGCATTATATAATGTTACTTGTTTTCGGTGAATCCTGTGGTCAGCAACGATTTCAATCTGAGAATTATAAAAGCAAAAAAGATGAAAGTAGCAACAGAAGTGGTTCTAGTTTAGAAAATCAGACATTTTAATATTTCAAAGTCAAATCAATCACCATGGAAACAAACCTTCAGATGGGCTGGTATGTGCAAAATACACCACATTCAAAACCACTGCCGCAAAACCAGACAAACCTGGAGAAAATCCCATATCTCCACAGGTATGGCTTCATTCAGCTTGTTTACAGTGAAATATTTAATCCTTACTCAAACATTGTTTGTTTGTATAATAATACAGCACAAAAATGTAATAATGAGGCAGGTACAGTCAAATCTAACGGAGTTCACTCAAATAATAAAAGGAAAAAAATGTACGCTGATTTAAATTGGTTGTGCTAAAAATTGGAGACTGAAAAAAATAATTAAATAAAACCTACAACTAAGTCAAATGGAAAACAGCCAACCAAACTAGACTCCCCGTTTAATCTGGGCATGAAAGAACTTTCGACTTTTACACGGTTTTGGCAATGCAGTCAGACCAACTGGCACATGCCTATTATACACACACACACATCAGTGTGCACATGCACACACACACACACATTCACACACTCATTCACACCAGTAGCTGTGCAGTTAATCCTCTGGAGTATATAGGAAGAGTTGAAGTGCATCAATCTGTGGTATTCATCCACCATACTTTAAGTTAAAGGCTCTAAAAGCAGGACAGTGAAGCCAGATTCACTTCTCTCCTGCTTGTTTCTATCACTCTCAGTTCATGTTATTTCACCAGGCCGATTTTCTTGGCCTCTGTTTCATAGATCAGAAGCCTCCACATTTTCACTATGAACACTTCTGCTTCCTCATCCAGTACCTGTAGGAAACACACCCAATGATTATCCACACAGTAAAGGGGTGAATCTAACAAAAACATGAAAAGAAAAAATGTTACTGTGTTTTTACAAAACGCTTATTGTTAAAATTACCTTGGTAATGAGAAACTCTGGCACTTTGGTAATGAGAAATGTGCTTAATTGTCATGAAAAGAAATATTAAATTTGACTTATATAATATACTATATTCTAAATATCATATTATATTATAATATAATATAATATAATATAATATAATATAATGGTGAAACATGATACTGACATGACAGGTTTTGTGAGATTCACCCAATATTATTTATTAGGAGTATGTGCAAATATCAAACCACTTTTAAATGTGCTATTTACCATGGCAACATCATCCAGAATTCCCTCTGGCGTGCTGTGAGCCATGACCTGCAACAAGACAAAACACATTAATACAGAGAATGGAAAACAGACAATATTCCCACTAAGATACAGACAGAAACACGCACCTTTGAACAGACGAAGTCAACTAGTGTGGCTTCCTCTTCTCCAATGTATTCTATGATTTTCTTATTGATCCAGGGGCGGATCCTCCTGTCCATCAATGTCTGTGTGGGCAAAAGAGTCATCAATACATTACATGCACACGTGTCTACAAACACTGTTCGATATAAGCCACAATATACAAATAAACAGCCATTTAAAGCAGTCACACTAATAGCTTGTCTAATAGCTTTTCTCTCACCGTGTCCACCATGTTCCAGTCCAGTGGATAATTAAACAGCTCTTGTTTGACTGTGGGAATTTTCTCAATCAGACTCTTGATATGTTTTCGTTTCTCTTCAGTGTTTACACCAGGCCGTGACCCTGTGACCTCTGCTCCATCTAGGCTAAGGCCTCCCCTCTCATCCTCACTGTAGTCAAGAGGTACCAGCTTCCTCTTTTTGGGTGCTTCCTCCGCCTCCTCCTCATCAAACTTATTAAAGACGCTGTCCACCGCAGCAAGAGCCTTTCGTCTTCCTGCCTGGGGCAATTTAGGACTGCCTGCAGTACCTGAGAGACAAAAAGTAGTTTGAAACCATTTGATGCAAAGGAGAAGAAAAACTTTCTGAAAAAAAATTCTAAATACTGAATATATTATCAATGTACACTACCATTCAAAATTTAGAGTCAGTAAGATTTTTGTTTTGTTTTTAAAAGAAAGTCTCCTATGCTCACCAAGGCTGTATTTATTTGATCAAAAATACATTTACAAATACAATTTCATCTGTTTTCTATTAAAAAAAGTGATTTTTTTTTTCAGGATTTTTTGATAAAGAGAGTTCAAAAGAACAGAATTAATTTGAAATAGAAACCATTTGTAACATTATAAATGTTTTTACTGTCAATTTCGATCAATAATGCATCCTTGCTGTATTAATTTCTTTAAAAAATAAAAGACGCCAAACCTTTGAACGGTGGTGTAAATAAAAATAGATAAGACTAAATAAAAATAGGACAGACAGACAGATAGATAGATAGATAGATAGATAGATAGATAGAACTGAGTTGTTCAGTGGTTCAGGCTGAAGTAAATACTATCGAGGTTTAGATGTTCAAAACAAGGGTTAGGGGTCAAGCTCAATCATAATAATAAAGTATAATAATAAAGTAATTCCTATATTCCGATTCCTATATAAGAAATGTCTCACTAAATCTGAATTTGTTGCACATCAGCTCCAATGCTTTTGTCAATTCCTTACAGAAAATATCGTTCAAGTAACACACAGACCTAGTTTGAGACTGAGGCCTATTTTAGGCCTGAGCTCGTCTGTGGGCGGGGCCTCATGTGAAGCGTTCTCATGCAACGTGACGCCGTGTGGTGATTCGCTGCCAGGTGTGAGGGGCGTGGCATTGCCACTGGCTGAAGAGATAGAGGGCGCCGTTGGAACAGGTCTGAGTGTGGGCTTCAAGCATGGCTTGACCTCTCGGTCATCATCATTCTCCTCTTCGTCTTCCTCTCGGTCTGTGATGTTATTGTCTGAGGAGTACGCCTCTTGCTCCATGCCTTCTTTTCTCTGATGCTCCTCATGGGAGATGTGCAGCACCTCCTCGCTCTGCTCTTGCTTTAGAGGAGGCTGCCGCTGTTTCTCGGCCTCCTGTTCTATCTTTAAGGCAAAAAACAAAGTTAGACGCACAAACGCAGACGAATGCAGACATAAAAACGCACACACATACGCACTCTCTGAAGTTCAGCATCAGGGTCTGGGTGTCCTTCTGCTAGGAGTCTCTGTCTGATCTCCTCCAACTCATCTTTCTCTCTTTTTCTGTCCCTCTCATCTAATTCCACCTCTTTCTCTCTCTCTCTCAATCGCTTCTGCAATGCACTGCCCCTGAGACAGACAAAAAGAGAGCAAGACTAGAATTATAGACAGGGCGAGATAATGTATTTGAGCACAACAGAATATATGGGTTTTTCTTCAACTATGGTCACCTACTGTAAAATGATAAATTAAAAATATTTATATTTTGAGAGCTTTTTCATAATCTTGCAGAGTAAAAACTGCATTACTGTTATTCAACAACCTTGACATGTAAGTATTTGCATCATTTCATTGGGTTTGTACCTGTAGTATTTGGGATCATCTCTGTCATCATCATAATCCTCCAGGAACTCTTTCAGGCGCTTGGCTTCTTTAGTCTGCCGGAAAAAAAGGGTTTTATTTGAATAATTTTCTCTTGGAACTAGACTTGTGCCGGTATTCGGTAATGCGATATATCACGGTAATGAATATGCACGATATTGTTATCGTGGGCACTTCTAAATACCGTGAATAATTATATATTACAAATTATTCCGAATTTTGAATGCATTTTAAGAATACTTTTCCTATCAAATGGTCAAAATGCACAACACCGCTTGTATGCTGCGTGAAAGACGCGTGCGCACTCAACTAATTAGGGCCAAGACATATATTGATGAATTTGTAGCCATTAAGTTTCCTACAGAGTGTGTCATTAGACTAATTTCCTTCCTTGTACTATGACTCAAAAATGTGACAAAAAAAGATCAGACAAAAAGATGGCAAATATGTTTTAGTAAAAATATATGTACACTACCGTTCAAAGGCTTGGGTACAAAAATACTTAAAAAAAATTAAAAAAAAGAAATTCATATTTTTATTCAGCAAGAATGCATTAAATTGATCAAAAGTGACAGTAAAGACATGCATAATCATATTACTTCTTGCATTAAACAGTTTAAATCTATTCAGCTGCTTGAAATTATGGTGCGTCCAACTGAGGAGAAAATAATACTTTTTTTTAAAAAACCATTTCAGCAAAAATACATAGCAAAAAAAAAAGTTTTTACCTCTATCATCATGAGTATAAATAGACTCTGATAGCTAATAGTTTTTATACATTTATTCTTACCATCTCTCTCTGTCTTTCCTCTTCTCTCTCTGTTTCTTTACTGTAATCCCTTGCTTTTTTCCTCTCTCTGATCTCCCAGTTCTTCAGGCGCTGTAAAAGACAAACATCACATTATCTTACTGTGTTCGGTTACAAGGGTTCCCACTCTTTCATGAACACCAGATTCAAGGACTTTCAAGGACTTTTTAAAGCACCATTTATTTTATATCAAGCACCTATCAAATTCACACCACAGCATATGTAGTGTCATGAAAGACCTTACATTACTTAACATTTCACTACTTACACTTAACATTTACATTAAAAATTTCAGAGTAATAATGTTTTTACCTATATCATCATGTGTATAAATATACTCTGTTAGCTAATAGTTTTTATCCACTTATTCTTACCATCTCTCTATGTCTTTCCTCTTCTCTCTCTGTTTCTTTACTGTAATCCCTTGCTTTTTTCCTCTCTCTGATCTCCCAGTTCTTCAGGCGCTGTAAAAGACAAACATCACATTATCTTACTGTGTTCGGTTACAAGGGTTCCCACTCTTTCATGAACACCAGATTCAAGGACTTTCAAGGACTTTTTAAAGCAGTAAAATGTGCTTGGAAAGAAATATGATCAGAATATCAATGTGCATAATAATTATGCACGCACTGTAAGATGAGCTCCCTTTACACAGAGTGCCGCTATATCGCGAAATCGAAAGTGAAATTAAACAGCGAGCGCTAATTCAAATGCGATTTCAATACCCCGCATATTGATAGCGGCTCCCTGATGTGCGAAAATTATGGGGTTAAAGCAAAAAAAATCTTTTGACTGAATTTTTCCTCAGCCAAACCCCATTCCACAGCCATACCCGTCACACACCCAGTTTAAGAGCAGTGTTTTTCTTATTGTAATTAGGAGCGCTTGTCCTACTAATTAAAAAAAATTAGGTGGCATCATTTTCATCTGTCAAATTAAAAAATGTATGTTTATAAGCTTTTTAAAATGTCTATTTAAAACAATATAATAAGAAGTAGAATAAGACAAATAAGTTACCAATCATATGAAATTAGTATTAATAAATTAAGTTGTACTACAGAGGTGGCACAGTAGAAGACAAAAGTGGCTTGTAGGTACATTTTCAGACGTTTAATGAGGCTCAGAGGTGGCATGAGTGCAATTAAATTCATACATTCATGTGGAGATTAATGTTTTATTTATAAAATTTTGAATACAGAAATATTAAATGATTTAAATAACTGAAATTATACGCTAAAAATGAAACTAAATCCACCAGCAAGTCACTGATTTTATCACTGAATCAATTGATTCGTTCGAAAGGCTGATTCATTCAGGAATGAAGCAAGTGACTGTCTTTATGAATGGGTAATCATGAATCACTGACTCACTAGATTCGTTCAAAAACGCACTTTCATTCATGAATGAAACTCG
>NW_015645070.1:98803-129154 GCF_001515625.1 Sinocyclocheilus rhinocerous
TGTCTTTTGACAGAACATATAGGACAATTTTTTAAATAGCGCCATAAACAAAATGTATTTCAAATTTAATTCAAGCACTTTCAAGGACCTATGTTTGTTTTCAAGTACTTTCCAGGCCTTGAATCCACATGTCTGAAATTCAAGTACTTTCAAGAAGCGTGGGAACCCTGAAGCACAGATCTGTTTGTCCTGCATTTGAGAATAAAAGAGGGCAGATGATCTAGAAGCAGGACACTACAGAGCTCCAGAGACAGAAGCAGTGCTCTGGAATGGCACAAATGTTCTCTCACCAGCCTTTCTGCACTTTTATCGACCAAAACCTCATACATTAGTTTAACATGACCATTTAGAGTAGATCAAATTTTTAAAGTGCAAATAGTGAGGAAATCCATGATGTTCCATTATAATCATCTAAAACAGTACATTTTTGATTCCAAACCTCCTGATAGGCTGCTTCTTTTTCACGTAGCTTCCTCTCCAGTTTCCGTCGTTCATACGCCTCCTCCTCATCTTCCTCACGCTCTCTTTTCTTCTCTTCTCGACTCTTCTCCCTTCAAAACACAACGCGCCCACACACAACATTTATTCTGTACATTAGAAACTAGCAATTACACTACTTACAGAAGATAAACAACACTTACAAAGGATATAGAGACAAAGATACTAGCTGAACCTTTCAGATGGTTCCAGAAATGTCTAAATATTCTACTTTAGAAGACTAAACCCCACGAAATGATATATTACAAATATTAGCTTTATCTAACACCTTTAACACCTCTTTTTCTATATTTTATAATCTTTTTATTTATTTTATGTAAAATACATTATATTAATATTTTATGATGGACTGTTTTTGTTTTATTCACTCTTTTCATTCTTAGTTTTAGTTACTTGTTACTTTTAAAATTGTCGTATTTCTTTTAATTATTTAAAAACTACAGTTTTGTGTGTTCTGCGCATTATGTCATATGAAGCAATATGTGACCCTGGACCACAAAACCAGTCTTAAGTCGCTGGCGTATATTTGTAGCAATAGCCAAAAATACATTGTATGGGTCAAAATTATCGATTTTTCTTTTATGCCAAAATCATTAGGATATCAAGTAAAGATCATGTTCCATGAAGATATTTTGTAAATTTCCTACTGCAAATATTTTAAAACTTAATTTATGATTAGTAATATGCATTGCTAAGAACTTCATTTGGACAACTTTAAAAGTGATTTTCTCAATATTTGGATTTTTTTGCACCCTCAGATTCCAGATATTCAAATAGTTGTATCTCGGCCAAATATTGTCCTATCCTAACAAACCATACATCAATGGAAAGCTTATTTATCCAGCTTTCGTGATGTATACATCTCAGTTTCGAAAAATTGACATTTAAGAAGGTTTTGTGGTCCAGGGTCTCATATGAGAAACACTACTTGAAAGGTGCTATACAAATAAAGTTATTTTCATTTGTTTTTCCCAGAAGCCTATACATTTCAAATGTGTATATAGCTGAACTTTCAGGAATACATTAGCAAGTAGTCAACTTCTTTGATATGGACAGACATGCACTAAAAGCCACAAAATAATTCTGATTCCGTGACGTCTTTTAAAATAAGATAGAACGGTTTTCGCTACAAATTAATTAGGTAATGTGAATTATTTTCAAGTGAAACAGGATCAGAATATCAAACATTTATTATCAAAATAAATAAATAAATAAAATCTTGCACATTGTCATAGTTTGCACAACTTTATTATGCAATATTCTGGTCAAAGTTTTCGGTCAGGTAAAAAATACAGATGCTTGTACAGATTCTATAGTCATACACACCTTGATCTGCTTCTGTCTTTACTGCGATCACGACTTCTCTCTTTCTCCCGCTCTTTCTCCTTCGTTCGCTCTCGTTCTCGCTCTCTCTCTCGCTCTCTCTCTCGCTCCTTTTCTCTCTCCTTCTGTCTCTCTCTCTCCCGCTCCTTCTCTCTCTCCCGATCACGTCGCTCTTTCTCTCGTTCTCTCTCTTTGTCTCTTTCTCTCCGCTCTTTCTCAATCTGCTGCCGTTCTCTCTCCTTCTCCTCCTCTAGTTTCTGCAGGGTTCCGGTGGGGAAAGAGAGATATTATTTCATGTAAGTGTGAGAACACACATATAGAAGAAGGGCAACGTTCCAGAATCTCCCTGGAAACAGAAAGAGGTTTAAATCATGAAGCCAGTGTCTCAGTATGATGAAAATCTCATGATATCAACACTTACACTCAAATAGATGCACACACAGTATTCCTCTCCCACATAAAGTTTCATCCTTCTACACATGATTTTGGAGAAACCATGAAAAAAAACATCTGAAATATTTAAAATAAAGCAAATAATAATTGGTAGGATAAAGAGGCCACACTGCACTAAAGAGGCTTTCTATATGAATGACTTGAAGAGACTACACAGTTGTCTGTGGTAGACATCTCTTTGTGTTCAGAGATGGTTTCATTGCCAGGCCTTTAAAAGAGGTAGGGTGGGTTAGTTCACATACATACAAATATACTTAAACATACTCACTACCAGAGTTGCTCTGATTCTAAAAATAAATAAATAAATCTGTAGTCTGTACCAATATGAGTAGAATATAAATTTCATTGCAACAGCAAAAACTAATATGCTTTATAAATTCACTATGTTCAAAAGTTTGGGGTTGGTGAGATTGTGTTAATGTGTTCTTTCAAAAAAATTGTATATAAGTATTTTCTGTCAAATCGATTAACCACGATTAATCGTGTTTAAATAAAAGTTTGTGTTAACACATTATGTGTGTGTACTGTGTATATTTATTTGTATATATAAATGCACACACATACATGTATATATGTAAGAAATACATGTAACATATTTATATTTATGCATAATATAAGTCATATGTATGTGCATATATTTATATATACACATTTAAATATACACAGCACACACATATATTGTGTGTACACAAACTTATTTTGGATGTGATTAATCGATTTGACAGCACTTTATATATATTAATTTGGACAGTAAAAATATGAATATAAACAAAACTTAAAAAAAGGAAAGTAGCAAACAGCAACGTTTGATTAATAATAACAACATAATGCACAGCAACAGATCTATTTGGCTACATTTACACTTCAAAAGTATTCTTTGTCCATTCCTTTAAGACAAACTGACCCTTTACATGAATACCTCTTCAAGGCCATCTTGACCAAGACGTGAACGTTCAGACACAGAAATACGAACCTGTCAGTCAGACAGTCCTCGGGTACCAAATTGACTGATACTACACTTCTTTATGTTAGTATTGAACTTGTACATCCTTACTCCAAACAAACTCTGTGTGTTTCTCTCATAATTCAATATCAGATTTTAAAGCGATGCTCATTCTTTCCAATCACTGATTTATTTTTAAATCGGTTTTGCAGAGATCCGTAATACACTGTATCATCCAAATACATTCACTTTGGCAAAATGAATGAAATCAGAGAGGTGGAATCTCACCCAAGTGTCGTCTTCTGTTGTCCCTCAGGCCTCAGTCGCCCAACAAATACAAACAAATATAAATACAGACGCTGACCATGCAGAGACAGAGACAAGTTTCAAATAGCTATGGCAATAGAAAAGATATTGTCTGCTTTACTGAATGATTGCGGAGGACAAGAACTCTCTGCTCCGAATGGTGAACGCTGACAAAAGAGAGGAAATGCAAGAAAAAACAGAGAGAAATGAGGAGCATGACCAAAAGATGTGCACAAATAAAGTGGGATTGAAAAGATGTGGAACTGATGCTGAAATTTAGTGAGCCAAAAATTTTATATGCAAAGTATATTTTTAGTGAACTTACTCAATAAACAATGACAACTAGTTGAGACAGTAGCTTTTATTTTATTATCTTTATATCTCTTATTTTGAGAGGGGGGGTCATAGATAATACCTTTTATTATTAATTTTTTCCACTTGCACATTTAAATAGTCTGTCCATGCCCATTTTCTACCCTCGCACTGACCCTTAGGGCTATTTTACTTCTGTCTCTTTTAAGTTATAGGTTTGCGGTCAGGTTCAATACAGTTTTACTTCAATAAGTCTCAATAAGCTGGCATTACATTGTTAAATGATTAGAGACCTTTTTAATCAGTCTGTTTCCATCATACAATCAAGCAGATCAAGGAAAATTTTATTCCTCATAATATGACTGCCTTAAATACACAGATAAGGGCAAATTCTATTCGGATAACATATCAGAGTTGTACTGTATTATTGTATCAAATGTGATGTAGAAAAATAAAACAAAATCAACAGCTAGAAACAGAGAGAAAGAGGGAATGGGACAAGAAAGAAATATGACTTCTTACCTGAGGAATCTTCAGCTTTGTGCGTGCTGTGAAAGGGCGCCCCCCTCAGACTGCAGTGAAAAATACTGCAGTGGTTATTCAGTACTGCATTTCTCACCAAAACCACGCTTTTACACAGAGGACTCACAAAGGTTCACTGAGCTCTGCCCACACAACAGCTTCCAAAAATATGGTTTATTGAGCAACTTCTGCTGAACGCACACACTCAGGATTACAGTTAGTCTCCTGAGGTCAATACATCAAAGTGTGTTACATTTCAGCTGGTCTTTTTAGCACTACCGCATCCTCAGAGCCACATTTCTGAGACCCAGAGCCAGTTGCACCTTTGTTGATCCTCCAGAAGGGGGCGCCCAAGATATGAAGAATAGAAAATGAAGCTCATACTTACATCCTCTATTCCAGCAACTTTTTCCAAAGCTCTGAGATTCATCTTGCTTTAGTCACCATATGACCTCTACCGTAATGGTGGGGTTTAATGAACAGATTAGCTTTAGAGGGAGGTTTACAGTTCGTTCATGCACTTTTTGTGTGGTAAATCTAGCCTGAACTGGTCCTGCCCATCTGCTGCCATTGTTGCCACTCAGAGAAACAATCTAAGAGGCTTCAGCCATCTCTTTTCTATAATCATTCTTTCAGAGAACAGCTTCTAAAGTTGTAATCTGACAAATCTTTTGCTTGGATGCTGCTAGGTGAAATAACACAACAAAAGAGGCATTATTTCTAATAAACGTGAACAATGTTGTTTCTTGGATTTAAAAAATTGCCTCATGCAGCTGTCTAAAATGGGCAGGATATCTCAAATTCCTATAGATTTATTTGTGTGAAGTTACTCTACTGAGGTGTAGTTTCAGTTATAATAATGTGAGTTTAGAGTACTCTAGATGTGGCCGTCTTCAGTCCACAGACTAGGCTAAGAAAAGGAGAGAGAGAAAAAAGAAAGTAGTGTGTTACCTTGTGTGTGTCTCTGAATTTGCTAATCTCTCTGGAAATCAGGTCTCGCTTGTCATCTTCCAGCCCCATGGCATTTATATCATCCTGGGGGGGGGAAATAGTAAAACTGATTAGACCATGTGAGCAGATAAATTAAATCTTAATAAATTACCTTTAAGAGCAATAATAAGATACATCTTACAAAGTAACAGTTACACCAAAAATAAAATATTCTGTCACCATTTATTCAGTCTTATGTTGTTCAAAACTGACTTTCATCTGTGGAACACGAAATTAGAATTTTTAATAATATATCCGTTGATGTTTTCAATACAATTACAATAAATGGAGACTTGAGCTTTCAAGCTACAAAAAATACACCATAAAATTATGACTTTACTGACTTCAATGCTATATTACTCTTCCAAAGTCATGTGAGAACTTACTGTCATATGATATCTTTTGAAAAAGCAAGCAAATAAGTAATACTGGTTTGAAACTACATGAGGAATGAGTAAATGATGACAGAGAATTCCTTTAATTAAAACTTTCTGGAAGATGTCCCAGTATTTCAGTTAAGTCATTATGACAGGGCTGCTAGGTCAGTATGGTTACCATGGTGAGAGTAAAAATACCTCCTTCTTCTCTTTACGTTTCTTGCGTTGATGGGCTTCAGCATCCTGTGAGGAGGCTGAGAGCTCGCTGGAGTATTCCCGGATCAGACTGTCTATGGCACCTTTCACCATCTGATCACGCCGCTTCATCTCCTCGTCCAGAAGCTCTACCTCCTCTTCATCTCTAGCCTCTTCTCCAGTCTGAGGAGCCTGTATAGGGAATATGTATTTGTATGTGAAAGACAATTATCATGGTTTACAAACTCCTTTTAAGCTGGGACGTTCTCTGAGACTGACATGCACCAACACACTCTTTCCATCAATGAAACGGGTAAGAAGCATTCATATGAAAGATGTGTTAATATTGATGTAGAGTACACTACCATTCAACAGTTTTGAGTTTTATGTTTTTGAAATTCTCTTATGTCTGAAAGTATCTTTTGCATAACACTTCATTTATTTAATCAAAAATACAATGAAAACAGTAATACAGTGAAATATTATTTCAATTTAAAATAACTGTTTTCTGTTTTAATATATTTTAAAAATATAATTTATTCCTGTGACGTCAGCAGCCATTACTCAAGTCTTCAGTGTCACATGATCCTTCAGACATCATTCTAATATGCTGATTTGGTGCTCAATCATGCTCGTTATTTTAATTAAAGGGGTGGTTCAGTGATTTTTTTCTAGGCTTGATTGTGTTTATGGGGTGCAGTCTAACATGTGTTAATGCTTCGTTTTTTAAAAAACGCATTATTTTTCACATAATTTACCTTTATTCCACACCGCTCGGTCCCTTCTGAGAAACATGCCGATTATTTCCTTCTTTTATGAAGCCCCTCCCTCAGAAATAGGCGATGGGCTCTGATTGGTTAGCTAGCCCAGTGTGTTGTGATTGGCTAAACTGCCTCTAGTGCGCGTCTAAATGTCCCGCCCCTCACCTCAGCGGCATGTGCTCCGGTTGTATTGAAAACAAGGCGTCGTTAATATCGCTTATCAGTTTGAGTACGATTGAGAAGCAGAGGATATTATTGAAGAGGATTGTGCAGAACCTGTGCAAGCACGGCTTTTAATGGTAGGCCTATGTTTTTTGTTTGTTGCTGTCTCATACTTTTAGATACGCTGTTATTTGTAAATGCTACTGCTTATGTTAGATTTTAATATAGGGTCTCCGTTTGCATTGATCTTTCAGCTTCGTAACTTTGCAGATATTTTTTATGCTCAAACAGCAACATTACACACTAACTAACGTTAAAAAAGTGAAATCGCAATGAACCACCCCTTTAATGTGTCCTAGCTGAATGAAAGTATACATTTTTTTGGTTTACCCCATTTCGTCTCCTCTGACTGGCCTTCCAGGTATCCAGCTGTGCTTTGGTCTTTGCATCCACCTTCACAAGTAACTTCTTATCACCCACTTGCAGCTCATGAAGCAGTCGGAGAGCTCTCAGCGTGGACTCTGGCTCTTTGTACTCACAGAAACCAAAAGCTACACATACAAACACACACATAAAAATGTATGAAGTTCACAACATTGGGTCAGACAGGGCGGACAGATGACATGAATTTAGAAAGCTGAAGGTCTGATCTTTTTAAACATATTCCTGTTTGCCTAAGACAGCCCATGTTAACAAATACTAGCACAATCCTGGATAGAGATCCTTAAAAAAAATCTAAACTGCTGGGCCTAAAGTAGTCAAAGTAGTCATGAAAATACCAAGTCTGTAAAAAAATTTCATTGCTAGAACTTACCAATAACATCTTTGTCATCTTTGTCAGACTACAAAAGACTGACACACTATGCACTGATGATTATTATAGTTTGACTTTATACCTTGCAGTTTTCCAGAAGCCCCCTGGACTCTTTTCCAGCTGAGGACTAAACCACATTTCTGCAGAAGAAAGGAAAATGTATTTTGTGACAAGCTGACAATTAAAAAATTCTGAGCTAACATAACACGGACATTCCCATGAACATCAGGTCAAATAAAGAATGTGTTAATCAACTTAAAAGGAACATTTAAATTCTGTCCTTATTTACTCACCCTCATATTGCTCAAAACTCACATGACTTTCATTTACCTTCGAAACAAAAGTGAGGATATTTTTGATGAGAGCACAATACATAGAGCACATCAATCAGCAACAAACCTCATTGGTTCTCATGTGTCAAGCAAGTAAGTTTGAACTTCCGTTTACCATTGATGTGCTCTATGACATAAGAGTGAGTAAAAGATGACAGAATTTTATTTCTGGAGAGAACTAATTCTATACAGGTAATGTGTCTAAGAGATTTAATATTACTGCGCAGATAAAAGTTGTAGAATAAATTCCAAACACTCACCGCCAATAACTGCCGCACCAACATGTCAGAGGCCTTTTCTGAGATGTTTCCCACAAACACTGTGGTGGTCAGTCCTGTGTTGTTACCTGTACCTTCCTCCGAGTCCTTGTTGCGGGTGCCAATGGAGTCCTTAGTCAGCTTCTGAACCACTGGCACTGCAGTTTGTACCAAAACCTGCAGCATATTTCAGGAACAAACAGTAAAGTACAACTGCACAGAGTATAATAAACACAACCTGTCTGACAGATCCATGCATCTGAATTTGGATGCATAACAGGCTTGCATGCATATTATTTTAAATGGTCAGGAGTAAAGCACCAGAAGATCTGGTATGGTCTCTGTATTTAGGATCTGTGTATAGCACATAGCCTACAGACATTACGCATATATGGCACATTGTAAAACCTGATTTTCTTGGAAATATTACAGGAAATTATTCTCAGGCTGGTAACAGGGTTAATATTCAAAACAAATGGAGGAAACCAAAAGAAACGTTTAAGCTGTTTCTTTACATACCGCTGGAAAAGGAGTCATCATTCCCACAGGGACTGGGATTATCGGATTTGCTGAGGAAAAATAAAAATAAACAAAGATTAAGTACTTCAGTGTCAATATATATGAATATACATATTTCTTATCTTCATGACCTACCTGTAGGAACAGTGGTGGGAAACCCAGCAAACTGTGTGGGGGAAATGCCAGGGGGCAACTGGGCTACCTGGTTCAGATGAGGGAATGACATGTCTGCTGACACACCGATCTGTCAGAGAGATTTTATGTCAGTTCCAAAGAGCGTTTGGCCATACAAAGTCATCTTAACTGTGATTTCATTCTGGGTATAATATGAATCATACGAATCAACATTCATTGCATCCACAACAAATCTCTATACTTCATTATACCCTACTTGAACTAGGAGGCCAGCTGGAAAATAAAGATGTTTCCTCTGTATTTACTATTGATTAAGACTCACCCAATTCGGTTTTAGTATTAACGCCGCTAAAAAATAAGAAGACCTCCTATCCACTACAGGAATGGATATATAACGCCACGTTCAGTAAAATATTTAATGTTTCTCTTTTGATTTGGTCATGCGTTCCTCTGATAATAAAGAGCATCCATAGAAAATCCAAAAAATATCGTCAGCGACAAGAATGGCAATTCAGCATGAAACTGCTGCTAAAGATGGGCGGGGCTTAGTGACCTAGTATGATGGAGGGTTAACAATTAGAATTCTCATGCTTTCTCAAATGTTCGCTGAGAATTTGCTCTTTATCGATTATCAAAAGTTGTAAGTGTGATAGTTCAGGTTTAAATGTTGTCAAGAACGCTGATGAAGCAGCACGTTGACGGACTTGTCACGTGGTACCTGATACTTTTCTCAGCGCAAATTAGGATTTATTCATTTTTTTATTATAGATGAAGCGGATGGTGTTTTTTCAATGTCAGATACAAAAATCGTTTAAATTAATTTGTTTATTTTAATACCGTTTTTAGATTGATAATGTGCTCAGTATAATAAAATCATCCTGAGATTTGAATGTGATCGAATTGAGAATTCGGCATTTTGAGCCAGCAAGCGCCCCCTAGAGGAATTGAACTTTTGTACATAGGAAAAAATACTAAAAACATTCCGCCCAAAGAGAAAATATTTCCGGAAATGCTTTGATATGCAGCAAACAACATCACAGTAATGCTACAGCGCCACCAAACGTCCAGCTGACTTTCTTTTTGCAGAAATAGTAAACTATTTCAAAAGCGCAATAATATCACCAAAATAATGCATTACCAAGGCAGTCTGACATAAACACAAATTCAACATGACATTAAATGCTAAATATGGCCATGTAACTCTGCCATATGATTGTGATAGCAGCGAAACCATGCAGAAAAAAAAACAAATCTCAAACAACTCGACCACCAGATGGAGCCAAAATGCAGAGAATATGGACTCCATTTACTAATCACTCTATATATGTATTCTTTATTACAGATGAGTGATTAGCTAAACTGATCAATCAATAAATCTCAATGAATTATGTATAAATATGTAGTTATGTTTATAAGTGCGTTTGCTAGTGCATATAAACACTGAAATTAGGCCAAAGTTGTCAACAACTTGCCACACCTCGTCAAACCGGTATTCCAGACATTTCTATAGAACATATATATTCAGTCAAGCAGCCATGCAATGGACACTGGATCTGTTTTGATCCACTGTATCTGTACGATGGGAATTTGTTGACGAGACATTAGTCAAGCCAAAAAAACATATGCAGTCGGCAGTGCAGAGATGGAAATTTCCAACACCACAAAAAAAAGCACCCCATCTCTCACGCCACTCATTCGCCCAAAGCCACGCTCATCGAAACAAACCCACGAAGGCGGAGCTTCTGATTGGCTGGGAGGAAGGTGTGTCATCGGGTGTGACGCAGGTTTGCCCGCTCTATGAATAGAAAAACGTGGTTCACGGCGCACTGAGCGGACGAAGCTGTCTAAACCAATTGGATGCTGGAAGATTGTTAGATTTTGGGGGGCGGTCTTGAGATTTCACCCAAAGCGTGTGGCTTTGAGCTCTACCTTCCGCTATTCACCAACTCATGAATATGAATTAAGTGGCAGATTTAAAGAAAAACGTCGTGGCAGTTCTTTGAGATTCAACAGCCAGCCAGAAGAGTAAAAGCCACATCGGGCGACAGACTATTCGTTTGCAACCTTCCGCTGCGTTTTTATATTTTATCTCAAAACTCTCCGGTTGAGTCAGCATGGCCTTGAGAGGACCACTGTCTAGATTATTGAGATTCACGTTGAGTTCCTGCCAACAGAACCGATCGCATTCTGTTGCTGTTTTGGGAGCTCCGTTTGTCTCATACTTTTAGATACGCTGTTATTTGTAAATGCTACTGCTTATGTTAGCTTTTAATATACGGTTTTATCCTGATTAAAGCTTTAATACAGTACGGCAACTGCACGCGCGTTTAACATGTTTCATGCGCATGTTTAACGCTTCTCATAGCTATGTGAAAATAAGTGTATAATTGTAACAGTTCATTGTTGGAGCGGAGCTGAATGAGAGAGAGAGAGAGAGAGAGAGCGAGAAAGAGGGAGAGAGAGAGAGATGCAGAGTGTGTGCAGAGCAGGGCGACGCGAGGAACAGTATTAAGAACCGCTGCTTTAGAACATTGATTTGGAATCTTGTGAATCCATTAGAATCGTTAGAATACAGAATCGCGATTCATATATGAATAGATTTTTACGTGCACCTCTAGTTTTCTCTTCCTCTAAAGCAGCGCAGGCCTTACCCCCTATGCTGCCTTTTCCCGAGGGTGGGGTTTATCTGGGTTTGTGATGTCACGAACCCGGGAAGTAACTCGTTGTAGTCCCTACCAGCCGTTTTTATGGCATTAAACTGCCAGAATTTTAAAAGACGATATCTCCGTTTGCATTGATCTTTCAGCTTCGTAACTTTGCAGATATTTTTTATGCTCAAACAGCAACATTACACACTAACTAACGTTAAAAAAGTGAAATCGCAATGAACCACCCCTTTAATGTGTCCTAGCTGAATGAAAGTATACATTTTTTTGGTTTACCCCATTTCGTCTCCTCTGACTGGCCTTCCAGGTATCCAGCTGTGCTTTGGTCTTTGCATCCACCTTCACAAGTAACTTCTTATCACCCACTTGCAGCTCATGAAGCAGTCGGAGAGCTCTCAGCGTGGACTCTGGCTCTTTGTACTCACAGAAACCAAAAGCTACACATACAAACACACACATAAAAATGTATGAAGTTCACAACATTGGGTCAGACAGGGCGGACAGATGACATGAATTTAGAAAGCTGAAGGTCTGATCTTTTTAAACATATTCCTGTTTGCCTAAGACAGCCCATGTTAACAAATACTAGCACAATCCTGGATAGAGATCCTTAAAAAAAATCTAAACTGCTGGGCCTAAAGTAGTCAAACTAAATTTGAAAATACCAAGTCTGTAAAAAAATTTCATTGCTAGAACTTACCAATAACATCTTTGTCAATAACGGTGGACTACAAAAGACTGACACACTATGCAGTGATGATTATTATAGTCTTTCTTTATACCTTGCAGTTTTCCAGAAGCCCCCTGGACTCTTTTCCAGCTGAGGACTAAACCACATTTCTGCAGAAGAAAGGAAAATGTATTTTGTGACAAGCTGACAATTAAAAAATTCTGAGCTAACATAACACGGACATTCCCATGAACATCAGGTCAAATAAAGAATGTGTTAATCAACTTAAAAGGAACATTTAAATTCTGTCCTTATTTACTCACCCTCATATTGCTCAAAACTCACATGACTTTCATTTACCTTCGAAACAAAAGTGAGGATATTTTTGATGAGAGCACAATACATAGAGCACATCAATCAGCAACAAACCTCATTGGTTCTCATGTGTCAAGCAAGTAAGTTTGAACTTCCGTTTACCATTGATGTGCTCTATGACATAAGAGTGAGTAAAAGATGACAGAATTTTATTTCTGGAGAGAACTAATTCTATACAGGTAATGTGTCTAAGAGATTTAATATTACTGCGCAGATAAAAGTTGTAGAATAAATTCCAAACACTCACCGCCAATAACTGCCGCACCAACATGTCAGAGGCCTTTTCTGAGATGTTTCCCACAAACACTGTGGTGGTCAGTCCTGTGTTGTTACCTGTACCTTCCTCCGAGTCCTTGTTGCGGGTGCCAATGGAGTCCTTAGTCAGCTTCTGAACCACTGGCACTGCAGTTTGTACCAAAACCTGCAGCATATTTCAGGAACAAACAGTAAAGTACAACTGCACAGAGTATAATAAACACAACCTGTCTGACAGATCCATGCATCTGAATTTGGATGCATAACAGGCTTGCATGCATATTATTTTAAATGGTCAGGAGTAAAGCACCAGAAGATCTGGTATGGTCTCTGTATTTAGGATCTGTGTATAGCACATAGCCTACAGACATTACGCATATATGGCACATTGTAAAACCTGATTTTCTTGGAAATATTACAGGAAATTATTCTCAGGCTGGTAACAGGGTTAATATTCAAAACAAATGGAGGAAACCAAAAGAAACGTTTAAGCTGTTTCTTTACATACCGCTGGAAAAGGAGTCATCATTCCCACAGGGACTGGGATTATCGGATTTGCTGAGGAAAAATAAAAATAAACAAAGATTAAGTACTTCAGTGTCAATATATATGAATATACATATTTCTTATCTTCATGACCTACCTGTAGGAACAGTGGTGGGAAACCCAGCAAACTGTGTGGGGGAAATGCCAGGGGGCAACTGGGCTACCTGGTTCAGATGAGGGAATGACATGTCTGCTGACACACCGATCTGTCAGAGAGATTTTATGTCAGTTCCAAAGAGCGTTTGGCCATACAAAGTCATCTTAACTGTGATTTCATTCTGGGTATAATATGAATCATACGAATCAACATTCATTGCATCCACAACAAATCTCTATACTTCATTATACCCTACTTGAACTAGGAGGCCAGCTGGAAAATAAAGATGTTTCCTCTGTATTTACTATTGATTAAGACTCACCCAATTCGGTTTTAGTATTAACGCCGCTAAAAAATAAGAAGACCTCCTATCCACTACAGGAATGGATATATAACGCCACGTTCAGTAAAATATTTAATGTTTCTCTTTTGATTTGGTCATGCGTTCCTCTGATAATAAAGAGCATCCATAGAAAATCCAAAAAATATCGTCAGCGACAAGAATGGCAATTCAGCATGAAACTGCTGCTAAAGATGGGCGGGGCTTAGTGACCTAGTATGATGGAGGGTTAACAATTAGAATTCTCATGCTTTCTCAAATGTTCGCTGAGAATTTGCTCTTTATCGATTATCAAAAGTTGTAAGTGTGATAGTTCAGGTTTAAATGTTGTCAAGAACGCTGATGAAGCAGCACGTTGACGGACTTGTCACGTGGTACCTGATACTTTTCTCAGCGCAAATTAGGATTTATTCATTTTTTTATTATAGATGAAGCGGATGGTGTTTTTTCAATGTCAGATACAAAAATCGTTTAAATTAATTTGTTTATTTTAATACCGTTTTTAGATTGATAATGTGCTCAGTATAATAAAATCATCCTGAGATTTGAATGTGATCGAATTGAGAATTCGGCATTTTGAGCCAGCAAGCGCCCCCTAGAGGAATTGAACTTTTGTACATAGGAAAAAATACTAAAAACATTCCGCCCAAAGAGAAAATATTTCCGGAAATGCTTTGATATGCAGCAAACAACATCACAGTAATGCTACAGCGCCACCAAACGTCCAGCTGACTTTCTTTTTGCAGAAATAGTAAACTATTTCAAAAGCGCAATAATATCACCAAAATAATGCATTACCAAGGCAGTCTGACATAAACACAAATTCAACATGACATTAAATGCTAAATATGGCCATGTAACTCTGCCATATGATTGTGATAGCAGCGAAACCATGCAGAAAAAAAAACAAATCTCAAACAACTCGACCACCAGATGGAGCCAAAATGCAGAGAATATGGACTCCATTTACTAATCACTCTATATATGTATTCTTTATTACAGATGAGTGATTAGCTAAACTGATCAATCAATAAATCTCAATGAATTATGTATAAATATGTAGTTATGTTTATAAGTGCGTTTGCTAGTGCATATAAACACTGAAATTAGGCCAAAGTTGTCAACAACTTGCCACACCTCGTCAAACCGGTATTCCAGACATTTCTATAGAACATATATATTCAGTCAAGCAGCCATGCAATGGACACTGGATCTGTTTTGATCCACTGTATCTGTACGATGGGAATTTGTTGACGAGACATTAGTCAAGCCAAAAAAACATATGCAGTCGGCAGTGCAGAGATGGAAATTTCCAACACCACAAAAAAAAGCACCCCATCTCTCACGCCACTCATTCGCCCAAAGCCACGCTCATCGAAACAAACCCACGAAGGCGGAGCTTCTGATTGGCTGGGAGGAAGGTGTGTCATCGGGTGTGACGCAGGTTTGCCCGCTCTATGAATAGAAAAACGTGGTTCACGGCGCACTGAGCGGACGAAGCTGTCTAAACCAATTGGATGCTGGAAGATTGTTAGATTTTGGGGGGCGGTCTTGAGATTTCACCCAAAGCGTGTGGCTTTGAGCTCTACCTTCCGCTATTCACCAACTCATGAATATGAATTAAGTGGCAGATTTAAAGAAAAACGTCGTGGCAGTTCTTTGAGATTCAACAGCCAGCCAGAAGAGTAAAAGCCACATCGGGCGACAGACTATTCGTTTGCAACCTTCCGCTGCGTTTTTATATTTTATCTCAAAACTCTCCGGTTGAGTCAGCATGGCCTTGAGAGGACCACTGTCTAGATTATTGAGATCCACGTTGAGTTCCTGCCAGCAGAACCGATCGCAATCTGTTGCCATTTTGGGAGCTCCGTTTTCCAAAGGACAGGTAATAAATATAGATTTATTTAATTAGAACTCACACAAACTCACCGATGTATAATTTAGTGATGTGACGGTATTTTTACGATTTTCACTCAGAAAAGGAGAGGGGTGGAACATGGACCCAAAGCCATCCGGGATGCGGGTTTGGTGGAGAGACTTTCAAATCTCGGTAAGCACATCATTAGTATCTATGTATCTCTCTAGCTAGATAGATATGGGTAGATAACGTTAGATTTATAGATTATTAAAACTCAACATACTTCGGGGGGGGATATATATATATATATATATATATATATATATATATATACAGGGCCGTGCACAGACCTTTTGAGGGGCATGTGCTGAATTTGAAAAAGGTTGAGCCCTACCTGTGCACGTGCCTGCTCTCAAGGGATAATCAAAGGGATAATTCACCTGACCGCTTAAGTAACCATTCACTTATTGCATCATTTTTCGATGCATTGAAAGTTGCATGATGACCAAGCGAGGTTGTCATCCTGCTTATTAAATAATTTTGTAAAGAAGTCATGCATGTTTGAAACAAGAAGGTAAATATATTAGACTTTAACTAAGCGTGACCATTTTCGTTTTACGGGGTGAACTATCTCTTTAAATAAATTCGTGGCGGGCGCTGGATTATCTGTTACACTGTTACATCATCCAACGGTCCAAACGTGAATGAATTGACACTTCACAATCTGTTTTATGTAGCAAATTAGCAATAATAGTTTGGCTGCCGCTGTAGTATTTTATGACTGGAATACTGTAAGTGAAAGCGTTTCGGTCAGTGACTAAGTTTTGGATGTTGTCTAGCCGCAGTGAGAGAGAAAGGGAGGGGTAGATATAATTTACAGTATGTGCGTGAGTCACTGCAGTTCCTCCACACATTCAGAGATGCTATGAGACGACCTGCCGCAGCACATAATAGGGTATTATCATTCACAATAGACTTTAGTGGGGATGGCGCAGTAGGGAACTTGCATGTAATGTAGCAAACGCATCTATTCAAAGCAGCGTTTAATTCAGGAACGATATATGGGCCCATTCGCACAGAACGCGCTTTTCCATTGTCTTTTTCTAGGTAAAAACGCGGCTTTCAACTGTTAAATAATTTGTCTCTGGAACTTAATTTGCAAGTCTTTTCCCATACCTTCATCTTGCGTTCTGTGAATTACCCTTAAACAAAAGCGTTTTATTACAGAGGTACAGCAATTAGAAGTGAAACAAAAAGTTCTAGAATTCCTCAGAAAGAGGGCGCAGAGACGTAGGCGAGACAACAGAAAGAGATTAGAGAGGGGGTCATATGTTTTATGGATTTATTAATGTTTGTGCCATTAGGATTGTAGTGAGGATAAGATTTCAGATGAGCTGACTCAGGCTGCAGACTCGTGTAAAAAAAAGATGTGGAGCGTAATACAGGCAGCTGTTGTTTTGGGTCGCTCCAGCTAGTCTGAAATGAACTTGATGGAGGTCATGGGATTTCTGTCGTAGATTAACCGCTGCCAGAGGACCCTGTAACAAAAGCGGGTGGCTTCAAATTACTGGAGAACATTCGTGGTTTTTAATTACAAGTTTCCATAATTAATTATTTCTTATGAACTAAATAAACAATGAATGTGTCATGCATTATTTTTTTCTCCCTGGAAAGAATGAGGTGGAAAGGAAAAACTTTCTCTGTCTACAGTAGTCACGACAGCAATACCAGTAAAATTTCACGATTTTTTACACATTTTCGATATACCTAAGCAAAAACTAATACTGTTTTTAAATGTTTAAAGCAAGCACTTAAGCACAGTTAAACAAAATACAAGAATCAGAACACAAAACAGTGCTTATTTCTTTCAGTTATAAACACTCATGCATTAAAGGTCATGTATGCGAAATATTCTATTCCATAAACGACTACTGTAGTTTTCCCTCAATAATATTGTTATTATTATTATACATAACCTACCGTGTTTATATTGATACACGAAAAACAGCATTTCACTTAATTTTGAAGTGTATCTGTACGTGCCATAGACTGTAAAAAAGCACGCGCGCATTCGCCACTGCTGGTACTGTAGAGAGAGTGATATCCTTACATCTTCTTAATTTTAGTATCGACTTGCTACCAAAGTATTACTTTTGAAATGTCTAACGGCTACTGCTTTTACAAATAGTAATAATTAAATAATTATATAACAGAAAAGAAGGCGTAATTCGTCTTTAAAGCCAAATGCTTCAGAGTCATGTCATTCCAGAGTTACTAGTCGGAATTTGCAAGTCACTTCGTCAGTCTCGCCTGCAGTCAGTCAGCTGTTAATCACATAAACACCGTGCTGAGCGCAGGCTTGCTTTATGTAACTCCATGTTCTCCGTGTAATGCGATAGTTCCTGCTATCTTAAGCCTGAGATTTTTTCCGTCGGCGGTTATGAACAAATGACTTATGACACAGCCTCGAAGACCCCGTTTCACCTTAGCCGTGGATGATTTTCCCTTATTATTGCTGAAAATGGGGCGCTGTGTATACACACACACACAACCTAATGATGCAATGATGATTTACTTTAACATCACTTTAGCAGGCGCTTGGCATCACGTGTTTGGAGTTGTGAAAATAACCATAGCACCGTATATGGCAAGCATTCTTGACTAAACTAGATCAGAGTTTACCTGATCCAATGCAACAAATATAGATGTCTTGCTCTCTTTACCAACTGTTGGTTGTAAATGTCTTGCATATCATGGCAAGGTGTTAAGTTATTTACACACAAAAAGAGCTGTAATTTAATATGCTCACTCTCAAAATCCAAAAAAAAAAAAAAATGGTTGAGCAAGAACTGCACATGAACCTGAAGTGTTCAAATGCAGTTAAGTCAATACAAACTTAACCCTTACCTCTGTCTTATCTTATGACGACCATCCATCATGCCTCTATCATGGCCAACTCCTTAATTCCCTCATAGTTTGCTTGTACATCTAGTATTTTAAATACACATATTAAACTTTAACTGGTCCACGGTGTTCATGTCTATTCCTGTTAAGAGGCCACTTGATGGTATGCAAGTCCATCATTGGTCATTTAAAATCTGATGAGTAATTCAACACTGTCACGAAGTCACCGCGGCTGGTCTGGTTCTGTCAACCTGGGCCCCATCAGCTGTTTAGACCTTCATCAGTGTCCACCAATGGGGGCTCCTACCTACATTTCTATATGACACTACATGGTCAGATTCATGCTGGGATTCAGTGACAGAACTGTGACCTGTCAACCAAACGGTCTTAGAAAGAATCATGTGCTTGGTCAGAGTAGGCAGAAAGTGTGGAAGCTTTAAGACCAATGTTCATTGTAATGGTCATGTGAAGAAAACCTTGACATGTCATTTGTTTACTTATATGTCCTGTCTTCTTGTAGACTACGCTGTGCATGATTTTGGAGACCTGACCTTCAAGCATCTGGAAAAAGATGAGCACTTCATGCACGTGCCATTCCCACGCACAGTTGGACGTGCCAATCAGCTGCTGTCGGGAGCTGTGAGCGGTGCGGTGGGGGCAGGACATACCTGCATCATGCTGGGGGGAGACCATAGGTACACCATTTTTTTTTCTTTATCTAAAGTCTTAAAGTTTTTTTTAATGTAAAATCTTGGGGTAAAAATACACACCTTTTATCTTGGTATATATATATATATATATATATATATATATAAATCTTTTATCTACAAAGCCTTTTATCTTGGTATAGTTATTAGTGTTTATCATGGAAAATGTCAGTGTTTATAATTAGTTACTTATTCCACTAGTCTTTCCATTTATGTCTTTTTGACACAAGCACAAATGAATGTTGTAGCACTCTGGCTAAACTGAGACCAGCTTTATCACTTTGTTTCTGAAAGGTCAAGGTTTGTCTTTAGACTCAAGAAGCTGTTTGTATTTCCAGCTAGCTTAATCTAAAAATTTTCCAATCAAAACTGGTCTGACAAATGAAAAAATTCAATGTAATCTAAATCTGTGTTGAATTTGTTCTATTAAAGGCCAAAATCATCAAACATTAACATTTGTAATGCTTTCTTCCCTGCAGCTTGGCGATTGGTTCAGTGGAAGGTCATGCTCAGCAGTGCCCTGACCTGTGTCTGATATGGGTGGACGCTCACGCAGATATCAACACTCCTCTGACTTCACCTTCTGGAAACCTCCATGGCCAGTCTGTAGCATTCTTACTCAAGGACCTGCAGAACAAGGTAATTAGCATTCATGCACAAAATTACGTCAACAGTTAAAAGAAATGTTATATCATAGAATCTCTGACATGATTCCTTTCTCAAAGGAGGTAACGCTTGTACATGAATTTTCCACTTACAAGTAATTTGGCTCCAGAAAACCATTTAGAACGTCTAAATCCATTATCTTCTGCTTTCTTACCTGCAGATGCCAGAAGTTCCTGGATTTTCCTGGATGAAGCCCTTCCTGTCTGCCAGAGATCTGGTCTACATCGGCCTCAGAGATGTGGATCCAGGCGAGCAGTAAGCACACCATGTTCTGTCATCCAGGATTTAGCACCTGTTGCCTGTTCTCTAAAGCCTATGCTACAAAATCACCAATTGTGACAATCCATAGGCTATTTATACAAGTGACATTACCTGTAACCACCAAGAGGGCACAAAATCAACTGTTTATGATTGTCAACACGAGACTGTGACTAAATCGGACATAATTCAGTGGTGAATCCACTATAATGCATAAACTATGTGTGTGTAATGCATATGTTAAGAGAAAGAGAAAACCGCATCACTAATTTATTTTACTAACCAATTTTGATTTTATTGCTCTCTCTCTCAGCATAATCCTGAAGACCTTGGGAATCCAATATTTCTCCATGCGGGATATTGACAGAATGGGCATTCAGAGGGTAATGGAGGTCACTTTGGATCACCTCTTGGCAAGGTATAGTGATATTGCGAAAAACATACACACTTATTTAACTAGTAGTGGTGCTTCTGTAAACAACTAGCAGCAAATTGCATGTTGCTGTTTATTCTCCATGTATTCCTCCTGTGTGCTATTGAACTCTGTAAATGGGGCAGTGTAGTTTTCTGGAGAGCTCACAAGCAGCCTTATTTAACCTGACTTGCGTGTTTAATGTCACCTTTAAATACAATGTAGCACTTAATCTCTGTTTAATCTGTGTACACTACATCACAATCAAGCAATTTATGTAATTTGCCACTGTTATTTTTTGTTTTTTATATCAGGAAACAAAGGCCAATCCATCTCAGCTTTGACATCGATGCATTTGACCCATCCCTGGCTCCCGCCACTGGAACTCCCGTTAATGGAGGACTGACCTATAGAGAGGGCATCTACGTAACAGAGGAGATCCATAACACAGGTACAGATCTACCATTCACATAACGGATGACTTTGAAATCAAATAAATCCTTTGATGCTAATATGTTTTGTTCCGTACTACACAGGTTTACTCTCTGTGATGGATGTGGTTGAAGTGAACCCCACACTAGGAGCGACACCTGAGGCTGTGGAGGCCACAACTAGCCTAGCCGTTGATGTCATCGCATCTGCTCTCGGTCAGACACGTGAAGGTGCACACATCGCCTTCCCAAAGATTCCAGAACCAAAAGAGGACACCGAGCTGCGGCTTTAGAGCACAAGATATTCATGGAGGACTTTGACAAACCAACCACTTTGCATTCCAAAGTCTAAAAGAACGACACTGAAGGGTTTGCAGAGACTGAGCACCAGACTAAAGATAGAATTTGAAGGTTACTGTAGTCTTGGTCAACAAAATTGTCACCTCACTGGTGAAGTGCTGCTATAAGCACATGGGTGAGATTTATTTTATTATACCTACCACTAATTTTGCTTTGGCTAAAAAAGAGCTGAGATCTGGATTCTCTATGTTTGAGGACTAATATAACAGAAACAAAAGTATTTTTTAACATTTGTCAGCTGTTAAGGGATTAGTGGGTAACCCTGATTATTCTCTGGGATTTACTGCAGGAAAAAGTGAACTAAAAGCAAATGTGCTTAACATATTTTTGCAGGCTGAGATGACTCTACTGTGGTGGACTGATTGATTTTCCTTTAATTTGGAACATGTTTGCACTTTTGGACCAGAACTGTTTTTTATTGTATTTCTATGTTTGTTTGTTTGTTTGTTTGTTTTTGTATAGTAGGACTGCTTTTAATGGCTAATTTAATCCTACAGTTTTGGTTGGGTTGAAACTGAGTGATCTTTTTTGAATAGTGCATTTGAAGTAAGTTATTTTAGTCATTTTCATATCTATTTAAATAAACCTTTGAAAAATCATGTATGAATGGATTTTGAACACCCTTTCAGATCTGAATTTACCACCAGTACCAGTATCTTCTTAGGGAAGGGTAGTTTGATTTGTCACATTTTTCTGTTTCAGTAAAAATGTTTTGTTGCAATAAACAAATGTACTGGAGACAGACTGTGACTCCTCTTTGATTCATTAGGTTGACTGATGACCACATCAAATGAAAATCTTCACGAATAATCTTAAACCTAAAATAATATTTCATTATAATCCAGAACTTCTTGTTTGTTAGTTTATATCCACTTGACAGAAACAATCTAATATTTATATGAAAATAAAAAAGATTCAATAACTGAGACATACATGGAACACGTTTCACAGACATCTGATGAACAATATCAAAAGTAGCAGTCAGTATGTGGTGTCCACCAGCTGCTTTATGTACAGTGGAGATCAAAATTAGAGAACAATTTAATAAGACTTGATTTTTTTCAGAAATAAAGTAAAGCGTAAAATTCATTCAAAATTTTAGTTGTGGCTAGTGCTACACCATGCTAGTAGAACAGTGTTTTACAAAATAACCAAGGCATTTCAACAAAAACCCTACACCACTGAGAACAGTAACCACTAGCATGAAGAAAGATTACAACTAACATTTCTGAAGGTTAGAGCAGTCAAAAATTAGGAAGTGTAGAGGCCCTTGCATTGAATGACTTCAGCACATCTGTGGCCGCAGGACATAGCTAGTTTCTCACACTGCTGGTGTGATCTTGGTCCACTCTTCTTCCAATCTCTTCCAGAGTGTGGTGACTGTAGTGGGTTTCTTAGCCATAACTTTGTCACCAGGGATTTTCAGTTGGGTATAGATCAGGACTCTGGGCTGCCCATTTCATTATTTCAAAGTTTTCAGCTTCAAAGAACTGCTTTACCCGTCTTGCTGTGTGACGGAGCACTGTCCTGCATGAAAATTGCAGGCTGATTGGGTCATGAACGCAGAGAAGGAACTGCATGTTGCCACAGGGGGTTCTGATAAACATTTGCATTCTCTCTGCCGAAATCCTGCTGCAGAAAACTGTGACAAACCGTGACACTTCCTCCTCCACCTTTCACTGACTTCTTTACACACTTTGGGTTCAGTCTTTCCCCAGTTTGACACCGAACATAATGTTTCTAATCGGACCCAAATAAATAAACTTTGGACCAAGTTCTCCTCTGTCCACACAGCATGCTGTCACTGCAGAGTGGGCTTTCAGTCCAAATTCTCTTGAGACACTGTATGCCGAGAGAGATCCTTACCCTGTTCAGCGCTGAACTGGCATGCAATTCCAGCTTTAGTGTCGAACCGATTCCCCATTGAGATTTTCCGCATTATCCTGTCCTCTCGTGCATTTGTCTTTCGTGGACTACCTGCCTTTTTGAAGGACTTAAATGAGTTAGTGACATTGTAAAGATGCAATATTTGAGAAATCAGATTTTGAATGACCAACTTTTCTTGCTATGGCTGCTATTGGCCTTCATCTGGACAATCTGCTACAGAAGGGTTTGAGTCACTTTAGAATGGCTCACCATCTTGCAAAGTCAGTAAAAACTGGAAAGTTAGGCTGCCAGTTAAATGGGGTTTGTCAGATGATTAAGGACATTTGCACAAGGTGCCAGATTAACACCAATAACTGGAAGGTATCTGAAAGTGTTCTCTAAGTTTGATGAGTGTTCTTTTTCAAATATCTCAAATACGTTTTCTATACTGTGCTTCAGAATATATTTTACTCTTGTTAGGATAACCTCCAATAAAACTAAACAGTGACCTTGTAATTTAGGAAATTGTAGGTTGTTCTCTAATGCTTATTCTCCACTGTACTACAGAACATCTCATCTTAATGGACTGAAAAAGATTTGCCCGTTCTTGCGGAGATGTTACTTCACTCTTTCACCAAGGCACTTGCAAGTTCTCGAACACATCTGGGGATACATATGGTCACATGTGGTCTGGCATTACAAGGACAACCAGCTAAGTTGTCCTAAGTTATTGGAACTGTGGCATTCATTTTCTTCTGCCTGTAAACTGTTAAGTGTCTTAAAGACTGTTCCATAGGTGCATGTGCAATAATTGTTTATGGTTCATCAAAAAAAATGTGAAAACCATAAGCTTATTTGAATTTTCATTCAGAAAAAGGGATGTTTCTTTTTTGCTGAGTTTCTAAGGACACTTATCTCCTAATAGGCCCCTAGGGATTCTGGGCCCCTTGTATAAGTCACTGCTTCAGTCTTCAGTTGAAATCGCATTCCTGGCCCCCAATACCCTAGGCCTGTAACTATGTTCCACCATTAATCCCTGCAGACAGGTTTAAGCAACATAATAAAATTAAAGAAACTCAAGTTTCTCCATTATATCTCAGTTTAGAATGACAAGTTATGTTTGGTTATTTTTTGGTGGATGCTAAAAAATGTTAAATACTAAAACTGTAAGTTTGATCAGCAGTTCTTAAACGGTTAGGCTAAGTAATCATTCATTAATATTTAATAAAAAGTATTTACATTAAAACAAAGTATTTGGAAGATATGCAGACCTTATAATCGTATCAGAATACTTTTTTATGTTTCGCAATTTTCACATTTTATTAATCATTTAATTTTGTAATTTTATGACAAAACGAGCATTTAGATTAGAGATTAATCTTAATTTAATACTTACTTCATTGGAAGGCTATTCAGACACCTATAAGATAACGTGGAAACTTTTTCATTTTAGACACACCTAGGTTTACTCATTTGATTAGTAAACTAATTTATTGCTATTACTAAAGTTTAATTGCTCAAATCATTCAACCTAAATATTAGTAACAGCAATGTTCACTTGTAATTTATTAGTAAGTGACACTAATAAATAATAAAAAATAAATTAATAACTCAGTCAACAACTGATGCTACTCCCAACATATAATCCCATCAGGACAGCATAAAATGTGATGGGGATTATAAACAATGTATAACAGGTGAATGACCTGCTCAAACCTCAGATCAATCACAAACACACAACTGTGTATGACTGCTCTCCACTGATACTTCTGCTGTTTTGCCCTAACACGACTAGAAATGCCATCAGTCAGCTGGCAAAAAGTCAGTATGTCAAGGTGACCCGATAGCCCTGGACACTGGTATTTCCACTAAAGCAGGTGTTGGTGTCACTTTATTCTCAGTCATGTTTACAGTAATCTCTACCCCCTCTCTGACAGGCTAAACACACCCCTTTCTCTTCCAACCAGGGCTTGTGAAGCAAGTGACATGCATGTTTATAGCTGTCATTCTCTCGGCCTGGAGTACACTCAGCTCTGTTTTGACTGATTGGAGGAAAAGGTAAAGGAAAGCACACCCATTTTCTAGAATGAAACCCAAGAGCTGTAACCTTGAATGCCATGTTAACACTTGTCACAAAAAAAAAGTCTATTACACAATGTAGTTTTATCAAGATCATTTCGTTAAAAGTTCACTTAAAGGGACAGTTCACTCAGAAATGAAAAATCGGTCATGATTTACTCACCCCCATGTCATTCCCAGCCTGTGAGAAAAGAAGACATTTTGAAGAATTAATTTTTGTTCATACAACGAAAGTCAGCGGGGTCCAGTGCTGTTTTGGACCCCATTGACTTTCACTGTATGAACAATGAAAGGTTTGGAATGAGTAAATGACGACAGAATGATCATTTTTAAGCGATCCATCACTTTAAATCGATTGAGGTGTGTAAAAATGCAGACAGGTTGCATATATATTATTTGTCACTCCTTTCGCTGGATCCTTCTGTTTACACTGTCCATCCATACATCCACTAGATATGGCACCTTGTTCAAGACAGCTAAAAATGGGGTAAACCCATCACGCCATCTTTGTACAGATCCTTATCCTCCAGCAGTCTGAATGTGACATGGTCACCATCTTCTTTTCACCCTGAGAGCAGTACTTACGCTAATACAGTTTAGCACTTAAAATAACCACCCATACACGTCCATGTGACACTCACAGTCTCAAAAGCATCCAGCACACTGTCATTGGGCCAGACACCCGTGACAATCAGAAATAAGAAGAGGGAAAGGTGAAGTCTTATACAGTCTTGTGTGTCTCATTGCCTACTTGCGGAAGAACTTCAAGTAAACCACCCCTGCCAAGATGGCCAGCTCCATGATGATAATGACTGATAGTAGCAGTTTGTTCGTCACCAGTCTGTAATGACAGGAAAGGAAGAGGTTTGACACAGTATATTCTCAGAAAGAGATTTGGAAACAATTCTAGTGACGTTAAATGTTTCGTAATAGTGTAAGTCTCACCGCCTGGACATTGCGCGCAGGATTTTCCTGCTGCGGCTCAGGTTCTCGCCAGTGTGAACCAACTGATGATGGAGTAAGAGAAGAGAAATTGGGAGGGTAAGAGCAGAGAAAGAGAAGAAGTGAATTAATTGTAGACATTTTGCTTGTGCAGTTTATTATCTGCTTGTTCAACAACAATAACAATGGGCGCTGGTCTAGATATCTCTCCCTTACTCTGTCTCTGGTGCGGTCCAGTTGTTCTCTCTGTTCTCCGAGCTCCTCGATGATGTCTGTGCCAATCTGGTCTGTCTCTGCCGCAATCCGTTGACTTCGCTCAATACTCTTTGACGCATTATTTAGAGACTCTGTCCCCTGGATAAGCAAAGCACGCTGAGACTGCAGATGAGTCTGCAAAAACAAACAACAATTCAAAAATCAGTCACTGTTTAACTAAGACCTGCAGCATACTCAGTTATAATACCAGTGTAAACCATATTCACTCATACTTACTGACATGAAATACAGTTTTCTGTTCAAATTTTTTATTGATTGGAAAGTGAAATTCATAATCATAACAGTCAAACAATTTAGTCAGCAGGCAAGGGAGTGAAAATATGTTCACTCATATGTTCAAGACATAGTACCTACAAGCCATTGACAAATACCTGGAGGTTTGGTGGACTTTCATAGAAATGAGATCTTCTATTTAGCTAATAATGAAGAGAAGGCTAGTACATCTAAATGGCTAGAAGAAAACCAAGTCCAAAACTTTGGGAATTCTAAAGATTGCAGTCAAGGCAGACATCAACCTTGACTTGAATAAATATTTTGAAAATAGTCTTAAAATAGTTATTCCAATAGTTTTGAAGCATTGTAAGTAAAAATTTTAAGATAGACCTACCATAAAAACAATATATTGATAGATTACAGTTGATTAAATAGAATAAATTTGTACAGCCATTTTTTGCAAAATCTATCAATCTACAAATATGTCTGTGTATGTATATATAGATAAAAAGATAAAGATATATTTATAATAATAAAAAATAAAATAATAATAAATATAGATAGAAATTTTAAATTATAATAGACATATAGTGTAATTAAAAATATTATATAATACATAATATAATATTATATAATAGTTATATAATGTATCCTTGTTCATGGTTCATTTACTTTATTCACAATGCATCATGGGATGAGTCTTTGTATTGTTGTTTGATTTTCAAAACTTTTTTGGCTTGGATTCAAATTATATAATGCTGTAATTTATCTCAGTGCTGATTGATGAGGTTCAAAACTGGTCTTGTCTAGAATGTATTACTGAAGAAAGACGACATTAAAAAATAATGGGAAAAATATGAATCGAACTTAAGACTGATGAAAAAGTGAGCCGTAATTGTTGCTGACTATTGCTCTTTTGACTGCCATTGAATGCCAAGTGCTCAAAAAGCGAGCTCGTCAGAGAACAACGGCTCTGTGTAGTTAATGCTGCTCAATGTGAAAGCCCGCACGTGATGGAGATTTACCGCTGATTACAGAACGGCTTTACTGACAAGATGCGCGTTAAATATCGCATGCGATTTATCGTGCAGCCCTAATTGTAATCATTATAAGCACAAGTTGTAATATTTGAAATACGTTTGCTGTGTCTACTAAACTCAATACATTAAACAATACACTAGCAGTCAAAGGTTTTTGAACAGTGAGTTTTTTTTTATGTTTTTTTATAGAAATGAATACTTTTATTTAGCAAGGATGCTTTAAATTGATCAAAACTGACGATAAAGACATTTATAATGTTACAAAAGATTTCTATTTCAGATAAATGCTGTTCTTCTGAACTTTCTATTCATCAAAGAAACAACAGAAAAAAATCTACTCGGCTGTTTTCAACATAATAATAATAGATGTTTTTTGAGCAGCAAATCAGAATATTTGAATGATTTCTGAAGGATCATGTGACTGGAGTAATGATCCTAAAAATTCAGCTTTGATCACAGGAATAAATTACATTTTAAAATATATTCAAAAAGAAAAGTTATTTTAAATAGTAAAAATATTTCAAACTTTTGACTGGTAGTGCATATGTTTAAATGTGTATAAATATATATATATATAAATAAATAAAATATAAAATTCAGCATTGCCAAAGCAACACTTCTGGAATGAAAAGTGCTGACCTTTTCTCCTGAGTCTTTGAGCATCTGTTTTTGTCTGAGTTTCCTCTGTTTCTCAAGCTGTTTCTGGAGCTCCTGCTCAGCTTCATCCTCTTCTAATACAGTAGGTGCTGGAGGGGTGAAGTCCTCTGAGAGAGACAAGGAGAAAGCATGTGAGTGCAGAGAATAGTGATGCAATTCATTTGAATTTCAAAGGGAAGAACAGATGCCTTAAAAAAAGAAAAACAGGTTTTAACTTCAGACATGAAAAAGTTCTCTCTTACCGTCATCACTAATGTCCATGTCGGCCATTCTAATGTCATCTGACTGCTGGAGGACATCATTGGCCTTGCTGCTGGTTTCCATAGCAACATCTCCAAGCTCCGCCCCCTCCTCCTCATCTGCATGCTTTCTACCTCGACCTCGAGACCTGAGTGCCAGAACCGGTTTTGGGTTGAAGCAACTGGTGTTGCTGGAGTATTCAACAGCAAATGTGTGAAGGCTTTACCTGGAGCCGAAATCTGAGCTTCGAATTTTGTCCACCAAGATGTCATCAGCCTTGAGTATTTTCTCTTTCTTCCTGATTTTCTTGACTTTGCATTTGGTCTTCTTAAAGCCCACCTAGTGTCAAAAAAATGAACGTTAGTCAAGAATGAAATCAAATTCAAAACCCAGTGCACATAAACACATTGTTCTCACCATCTCATGTGGCGTGTAGTATTCGTTGGCGAGGGTGAGAGCAGGCATATCCAGAGACTGGGCCTGATTGCGCAGATTCTCTCTGATGGCCTGCAGCTCCCGCTCTCTCTCACCTCCCACAAAACCTCCAGCACTCAGCCTAAAACTCTTCTTCTTCTCCCCCTCGATCTCCTCATCGTACTTTGACAGCACAGACTTTGGCTTTAACTGGGAAGAATTCAAAGAATGTTATGCAAGGAAGAAGAAATCACAAAGCAGGCTTTTTAATTGGTTAATAACAAGTATCAGTGGTGTTTTTGGCCATGTGAGGTTTAAATGCATTTGGAGAATTTGAAATTTCAGATGCAATCTTACAATGACCATGTCATCCACACTCTCATCTTCTTCATAAGGTTTATAATCTGGTTTTTTCTTCTTTAGCTCCACATTTTTCTCTGCTTTCTCTTTGTCCACCAGACCCACATTTACCAGCACGTCCTCCTCCTCCTCCAGAACGCCTGTGAAAATCACCCACGCAGAGAAACTATGAGTGTGCCCATGAGAGTGTGTGTAGGTGGTGTCAGTGAAATTTGGCAGATGCTTGTTCATCTTAAGCAACAGTGCATTTATCCACATTCAGCATCATCATGTTACCTCACCTTTGTCTTCTATAGTTAAGATAACTGTTTCCCCCTCTCTGAAAGAGTCCATCTTGTGTTGAACCTTCAGCCCTTTGAGATCACGTGAGCTGTATGCGCTCTGGTTAGTAAAAACAGATTAATCAAATCAACATAAGTGGATATTGCAGTACTATGATAGTAATATAACACATCACAAAGAAACACATACCTATATAAAAAAGAGAAACCTTTCTACCAACAACTGTTACATGATCAAAGCTATTTTAATCAGTTTTTCTGCGGATTAAAGCAGTGGTTTTTAAGTAAGGGACCAGGGCCAAATAGAGAGTCTCAGTAAACTTTGAAGGGGGCATACAGATAACTTAAAATGAGTTAAAACAGCTAAAAACTGTGATATTTCTTATTTTAATTCACCCGTCTAATTTTAAAAGTGTAATTTCTAGACATGGAAAAGTCATGTACATTAATAAAGTGAACAAAATTTTCTAGTTATGGCCATCTGTAAAATGTGTTATTGGTGAGAAATTGCTATTTGTGAGTAAAACAAAAAAATCATT
>NW_015645070.1:130985-134227 GCF_001515625.1 Sinocyclocheilus rhinocerous
GATGGGGATTTACCGCTGATTACAGAACGGCTTTTCTGACAAGATGCGCGTTAAATATCGCATGCGATTTATCGTGCAGCCCTAATTGTAATCATTATAAGCACAAGTTGTAATATTTGAAATACGTTTGCTGTGTCTACTAAACTCAATACATTAAACAATACACTAGCAGTCAAAGGTTTTTGAACAGTGAGTTTTTTTTTATGTTTTTTTATAGAAATGAATACTTTTATTTAGCAAGGATGCTTTAAATTGATCAAAACTGACGATAAAGACATTTATAATGTTACAAAAGATTTCTATTTCAGATAAATGCTGTTCTTCTGAACTTTCTATTCATCAAAGAAACAACAGAAAAAAATCTACTCGGCTGTTTTCAACATAATAATAATAGATGTTTTTTGAGCAGCAAATCAGAATATTAGAATGATTTCTGAAGGATCATGTGACTGGAGTAATGATGCTAAAAAATTCAGTTTTGAAATCACAGGAATAAATTACATTTTAAAATATATTCAAATAGAAAGCAGTTATTTTAAATAGTAAAGATATTTCAAAATTTTACTGTTTTTGCTGTACTTTGGATCAAATAAATGCAGGCTTGGCGAGCAGAAGAGACTTCTTTAAAAAGCATTAAAAATCTTACTGTTCAAAAACTGTTGACTGGTAGTGTATATGTTGTGAAAAGCGCTATATAAACAAACTTCATAACAGCATTACCTGTAGCCTGAGGTGAGCAGGCTGTTACTGTGAATCACGTAACTTGTGGAATGCAAGCAACTTTAAGGTGTGTCATTAAAAAACGCACAGGGAAGATAGAGATCTAAAGAAGTCAACACATCTATGTACGTCCTGTAGGAATACCCATTTGTGGTGGTGCAAAAGCGGGGTTGTTTTGTAGCCAGTTCTAGCTGGATGAGAACTATATCCAACTTGAAAGATGTTGAAAATTTCTAGAAATCAAGTCGTGACCAAGAAAGCGTAAATTTAGCTTGAAATCAAACACAACTGCCACTTTAAGTACGCAGCAGCAAGAAAGAAGACAAATGTTTTCAGTGTAAATCAAATCAAAGATGGTCAAATTTGTCTATCCTCAGTAACACAAGTTTCTCATTATATAAATTTGTTCTCTGCTGTCTTTAAAGGGTCAGTACAACAAAAACAGAAAACTGTCATCATTTGCTTAGCCTCGATGTATGACCTTCTTCCACCATGAAGCATTTTGTGTTCCACAAAAAACAGAATGTCATCACCTTCTAACCATAACCTTTTCAAATGTACCCGAGAGTGTGTAATTCATGACAGAATTTTCATTATTGACTAGACAGATAGATAGATAGATAGATAGCTCTTTTTCGTGACGGACTAGTAAAACTCAACTCACACTCTGGTCATTCTGATTGGCATAAATGCCTTGTCTGCCATCTCCAATGTGACTAGAAAACCCTGGTGTTGCTGAGAGGCGTATTTCTCTCTGCAGTTTGGCCAGATCTCGTCGGTACAGTCGAATCTTTGTTGACATGGGGGTTCGGAAGGATGATGGAGCACCAAACAGCTCCTGTTCCATGCCCTGAAGCTGTGAGAGACATCGCATATTCACTGATAAACTCAGAAAAGGCGGTCAGTCGGTTCTCATGTTACTATGTATTTACATACACTATCATTCAGAAATCTGGGGTCAAAAAGTTTTTTTTATATTTTTGTAAGAAGTCTGTTATGTTAACCCAAATCAGCATTTATTTGATGAAAAATACAAAAATAAATATAAATTCTTTATAACATTATAAATGTCTTTACTGTCTATTTTGAATAAATTTAAAGCATCCTTGATTTTTAAAAGCATTAACTTCTTTTTAAAAATCTCACTGACCCCAGACTTTTGAACAGAATAGTGCAAGAAAGAATAATATGAATGAGCTAATGTCCTGTGTAATTGTTTTGTAGAGTTGCATATACTTACATTTCACATTTAAATTACAGTAATGTCATATACAATATAACATCAGTACAATGCAACAATAGTAACTTGTACAGACAATGCGATTGATTCAAAACACTTAACACTGACTGGTTTGTATGTCCTGACAAGGCAGACTGTCACTGGTTGTCTGAAGCACTACTGCCACCTGGTGTCTAAAATTCAATAGTACAATAGTCTACAATTCAAATTAAACAAATTGAATGCAAATCATTCAAAACCTTCACCTTCTCTGCTCCTCTCTGGTTGAATGAGCTGTCAACCTACACCCAATCTGCTGAGACCATCACAATTTTGTTTCCTCATCTAGATTTCTAATAAACTTGGCATGGTATACTACTATGAATACAGTTGGCTTTGTGATCAGTTGCTTGTTATAAATTGGTCGCATTGGATAAAAGCGTCTGCAAATGTAATGCAAATGTCCTCAAGGTTGTCACTATTTAAAAGTATATTTTTTTATACAACAGTACTGTGTCAATGCCAAAATATTTTAATAACAGAATATCATGAAACTTTCCCATCATTAAAGGCACAATATGTAATTTTCGCCACTAGAGGGCGCGTATTCAAAATAAACAAAGAGACAAAGGCATAGTTTGATGATGCTGTGACTGAGTGTGGAATCATGGGAGTTGTGGATCCCCACAGCCGATGCAATCCGACGGGACACTCGGGCAGAAATCATGTTCATGGATGAGCTAATGATTTATTAACGTAGTAGAATGAATCAGGGTGAGGCTGAAAGCCGTCGAAGTGAAACGAGTCCGCTGAACGAGCGTGACACACGGCTCGAAAGCAGCAGACCTTGTATTATGCCACAGTCGACGGCTTCCGCTCCTTCCGGTCGTGCGTATCTGGGAAAAAAAGCAGTGCTGTTTTATTTGAAAGTTTTGTTATAATGCGACTCTGTGCGGTCGTCACCGGTCTATTAAAACGCACAACATATTAAAGCGTCTTTGGTGTTTCCATGTTTTCTACAAAACAAAACCGGAAATCGAGGGGTTATGACGTCATTGGCAGGCGACACAATGACACTATGGACACGCTCCGTGTCACTAGTTAAAATTGCTTATTTCTCTGGATTTAAACATTCTTCGAAACATTTGGGATAATGTAAGTACACAAGTCAGCAAAATATATAACACTGTTCTAGTGGTTTTTAGATATTTTAATTAAAAAATCTTATATATCGTGTCTTTAATATGTAATCAGTATCAACAAAATATGAAACCAAACCACCAGTAGGTGGCAGCAAGTCTCT
>NW_015645070.1:136005-147282 GCF_001515625.1 Sinocyclocheilus rhinocerous
ACTTTTATAAAGAATATCTCTTTGGATTTGAGACTTTAGTCTTTGCAACTTTACAGATCTTCTTTATGCACCAAGAGCTTGTAACACTCCAAAGAGAAAGGAAAAAATGAAATCGCATCATATGACCCCTTTAACATTCTTCGAAACATTTGGGATAATGTAAGTACACAAGTCAGCAAAATATATAACATTGTTCTAGTGGTTTTTGGATATTTTAATTTAAAAAAAACGTACATATTGTGCCTTTAACAACTGCTTAAAGCTAATGACAGCTGGCAAATCAAATGTTATTTAATATATACAGAGAGAGAGAGAGAGAGAGGATTTCAGAAGCTTACAAATTACTATAGAAATTTCCACTTGACTTTTCTAAGCCTAATAATCATAATTTTAAGATTGTGTCCAAACTTTCAACCTATACTTTCAGCTAGTAGTGTCAATCCAGACCGACAACTAACTTACCACTTCTTCAGCCTCTGAAACGCACTCATCAAAGTCCCTGACAATCCTCTTCCTTTCCTCTGGACAACACAAAAAAAGTAAATTAATCTCATTAATGTGTTAGTATTAAAAAAAAAAAAAAATCACTAATACCATAATAACAAAATGCAGATTACACTGACACTGGTTCATAATGTTGAATCTGTAGCCTTTTAAGGCACAATAATAATAATAATAATAATAATAATAATAATTTTGAGTGAAAAGTTTGAAAAGAAAAAACTTATGCTTAAAAAAAAAAATCAAATCCGTGTTTCTGTCCTACACTCTTATATATCAGTATATGCACTCAACTGTCTGAATACTCTCTGTGAGTCCACAAGGCGAACAATATAAACATCTGAAACGTCAAATCCTGCTGTCATGATTGAGTTATAGATATAAAGAGTTTATTTACCTCCCTGGCACCTCTGCGCTCGTTCAGGCATCAACTTCACTTCTTCATATAGAGATCTGTACATCTCATGCAGCTTTTCAAACTCCTCAGTAGACATATTGGAGCGACTATATCGAAGCCTTAAGCAAAAAAACGATAGTTCTCGAAGTCAATGAGAAGATAATAAAAGAAAAGCAATTTGGCGTTTGTTGTTGTCTGTAAATAGTGAGAATAATCGGCTTTTCAAGCAATAACGAGATCCTCGGGACAGCAGCAGAAGCTTCCTTGTCGGACCTCGTGATTATAGGTGGCTTTGTTTTTGCCTGAAAACAAAAAGAGGGGAAAAAAAGACCCAAGACTTTATTTAAAAATATATAAACACCTACAACGCAGTTATATAATAATATTTATGTTTATTACTTATACTTTAAGATACCTCATATTGCAAAATTTAACAAACGTGTGGGACTGTTCAAGAGGGCAAACATATGGACAGCTTGCGTCATAAATACATTGTGGGATCTGTAGTTTACATTTTCCAATAAACCCAAGTAAACAGGTTTTGGAAATATGATCGGCCAGTCTACACTTCAACTGAGTGACAGAGGAAAACGCGATCACATAATATTATCTGTAATTAACTTGCATAAACGACAGATAAAGATTATATTATGGCTTAACCCAAATAAATAAATAATAGACGTTCATATTCGTTTTTACGATTTTAGTTCCTGGAAAAAAATATTTAATTTCATTTTCAAGACACTTAATAGCCATTTTTTAAATCACACACACACAAGAGACATGTAAAAAAAATATATATATATATTTAATACAAATATTACAAAAATATAGTAGTAAATGTAACTAACATAATAATTTTAAAATAAAATAAATGTTCAACAAGAATGACATCCATATGACATGAAGATCCATACTATTTTGTTGTCCAGAGCATGCAAACTACAATCCCATCATTCCCTGGGATCACAGCTTTTAGATGTGAGTGGGAGGCTGAACACATTCACACCGACAGAGACAGACAGGAGTAAAGCAGGCAGTTTCATGATGCTTATGCTCGTGGTTATTGCGTCAGGTTTAGGGGTGGTCGCGCTGATTTTAAGGTTGTTTTCTCCTCAAATCAGGTAAGCAATTCTGTCTTTTTTGTCGAGAAAGATTCATGCTATTCAGCCCCATTCATTTAAAAAAGACTGCATGCATACATTCAGTCAGTCAGGCAAGATTCATACATTCACAAGAGCATAATGTGCAGAAGGGATGAAAAACATTATGAGGTGAGAGACTACGACTGAAATCCCAGTCTATGGATGTAAAGAAAGCATTGCAGCCACTGAAGCGTACAGCCCAGAGCAGTATGAATTACATTACAATCCGGTTAAATAGTCACAACTGTTAATCGAACCAAACACGACCTTTAAACAACAGGTAACACATTATACATTTAACACGATTTTATTTACTGCGAGTGTAAAATGCGCTCGCCACTATGTTGATGGTTGTCCCGTGGTGGACCCGCCTCCACTTGACAGGAGCTGCTCTAGAAAGCGACCAATAGAATGGCAGCCTGGGCGGAGTCGCCCCGCCCATCTGCGTTACGGCGCTGCGTCATTGGCTCCAGTGTTTGGTGAAAGCTTTCTGCGTGGGATGGATCCCTTAAACCGTCGCCACGGATTGTTTTTTTTTCTCCTACAGGTGACTTCCCGGGCTCCGTACTTAACAGCTAGAAGTGTTGGCTGAATGCATATAATTATAATAGGACTATATGATTTAGGACTGCCTGTTCTTTTTTTTTATTTTTTTTATATATATATTTATTGAACATTCTTCAACTTAAACAAAACACACATGAATATAAACCATAATCATAATAAAAAATAAATAATAATAATAATAAATACATAAAAATATATATATATATAAAAAATGGGTGAGTCGGCAAAATAAGAATAAGCAGACGTATCCTAGGCCACTAAGAAGGAAAAGAAAAATTAGATACTCAAATTAAATGGATAACCACAATTAGTACATAGCGAGGTATCCTTCAAAATATAATTTCTGATCTGTAAAAAATGAAAAAAGTCCTGTTTTAATAATTTATATTTCTGTCTCAGATCCTCAAAGGACATTAGGCCTTCTTCATCAAACACATCCATAAGCCGGTTAATACCTTGATTCGCCCAAAATTTAAACCTCCCATCAAATCTGCTTGGAGAGAAGTCTGGGTTATTCACAATTGGTGTAAGAGCAGAGGTTAGTTTAGTTCTACCTTCGAAACGACAAACAGCCCTCCATGCCTTAAGTGCATTTACAGTTACAGGGTTATCACAATTATCCAATAAGGATTTAATTTTTTTGAGAAACAACAGATCCACAAGGGGAAGTTTTGACAACGTCTGTTCAAGGTCCAACCAAGTAGAGGAGTTATCGAGAACAACCCAATCAGAAATGTATCTTAGATGAGCAGACCATTGATATAGCTTAATATTAGGTAGGACTGCCTGTTCTGAAAAAAAAAAATCAAACTGAATACAAAAAAAAATTTTTTTTTCTATGATTATACTACGATTATATAACTGTACTGTATATACACACACAACAAACATAGTACAGTTATACAGTTATTTATAGTACACGGCACGCATAGTACAGTTCTCAATATATATAGAAAGAGAGAGAGAACTGTAGAGAACATGGAATGACAGAACAGTTGCCTGGATGAGCTGTTAGTTAGATCCTGCTTCAGATATTTCAACCCTGACTGCCTCAACTGACCAATCAGACAGCCATGAATAAATGTAGTATTTTCGCCTGTTTTTAGCCTTTTTGTGATGATCTTTATAATATATTTTAATGTTTGTGTAGAAAATATGCAGCAGGAGGAGTGTGTCGATCCACAGCACGGTTAGATGGAAAAGTTGCCTTGATCACAGGAGCAAACTCGGGAATCGGGAAGGAAACGGCTTTGGATTTGGCCTCTCGAGGTCTGACTCTTCGACGTCTTTATTATATACCTTACATCTTTAAAAATGCCTAATGAAACTATTTGAATAATTCAGTTTAAATACACATTAACACTTCAGTTCTGTTTGCTGACAGGTGCACGTGTGATTCTGGCGTGTCGTGATGTAGAGAAGGGCGAAGAGGCGGCGACAGAGATCCGTACACGAGTGGGTGGAGCTAAAGTGGAGGTGAGGGAGCTGGACCTGGCCGACACCTGCTCCATCCGAGCCTTCGCTCAGAGATTCCTGCGAGGTATTGCCTTATGATATCCAATGCAATGCAACAACCAAGATACAGAAGTCCCAGATATGCGAGTTTTGTTTCTTCATTCAGAAGTTGATCACCTGCACATACTGGTCAATAATGCCGGAATCATGATGTGTCCTTATATGAAGACAGTCGATGGCTTTGAGATGCATATTGGGGTCAGTCATCTGGGTAAGTGCGACTAATACTTGTATTTATATTAATATACATGTTTGCAAACCTGTATATTAATATACATGTTTGCAAACCTGAATTTTTTCACAAGCAGGTGCTTTTCTTACTGTCAAAAAAACAGGCCTGTCAGGAATGATTTCAGGACACATCATAGTAATATCTCTGTTCGTTAATTGGCACATTTTTTGCATGGTATTAAGAAAATCAGGAGATATGATAAAAACAAAGATTTACATCTCGGCATCAATAGCCTCGCGGGCAGTGTGCTAACATATAGCGCCGTTGCGCTTCGGGCATCCCAAGTTCGAGTCCCATCCCCCCTCTCTCTCTCACTTTGCATCTTGTCTAAAATACTGTCATGTCCTAATAAAGGCAAAACCACCATAAAAAGTAAATCTTAAAAAAAAGTTTACATATCTTCTGTACATTATCGTTTTACTCATGTCTTAACCTAAAATAGATGTTATACAGTGTTGTTACTGTAAAAACTAAAATGATTAAGAAACAAAAAAGTTTTTGTTTATTGAAATAAAGATGAAATTAGATTACACTTGGAGTTTACTTGCGTTTTACGCATGGCATAATTAACATGTCAGGAGAAATAATAAGTTTAGAAGTTAAAAAATTTCCATTGTTAATGTTAACTAAAACAATTAAATTATTCTTAATAAAAATTAAGATTAATTACTGAAACTAAAGCTGAAATAAAAATAAAGCTTATTAGAAATATATACAGGTGTTCAAAAGTTCATTTATTTCAGTAATTCAACTCAAATTGTGAAACTCGTGTATTAAATAAATTCAGTGCACACAGACTGAAGTAGTTTAAGTCTTTGGTTCTTTTAATTGTGATGATTTTGGCTCACATTTAACAAAAACCCACCAATTCACTATCTCAACAAATTAGAATACTTCATAAGAACTTCATACTTCAATAAAAAAAACATTTTTAGTGAAATGTTGGCCTTCTGGAAAGTATGTTCATATACTGTACATGTACTCAATACTTGGTAAGGGCTCCTTTTGCTTTAATTACTGCCTCAATTCAGCGTGGCATGGAGGTGTATATATATATATATATATACATACATAAAAGATCAAAACTGAAAATGTAAAAATAAAGTTTAATTCAAAATATGAATAAATACTAATTTAGTGCATAAATATACTACAATAACAAAGAAGTTTTGACAACTCACTTCTGCACTTTCCATTCAGGCCACTTCCTGCTCACATACCTCCTCATTGGTCTGCTAAAGCGTAGTGCTCCATCACGAATCGTGGTTGTTTCTTCACTGGCACATAATTTCGGCTGGATTCGATTCCATGACCTGCACAGTCACGGCAGCTACAACAGCGGCCTTGCCTACTGCCAGAGCAAGCTGGCTAACGTGCTTTTCACACGCGAGCTAGCGCGCAGGCTCCACGGTGAGTACTGCTGTACATCAAACAAGAATCTAAAACGAAAAGTGGAATCCCGCCTTACAGAAGATGTCAGTTTGACTTGTATTTCATCAGGGTCAAACGTGACAGTGAACTCCGTGCACCCGGGAACGGTGAGGTCAGAGCTGATGCGTCATTCTACTGCGATGTCGCTGCTGTTTGCCGTCTTCCCCATGTTCCTGAAGACCCCGAAGGAAGGAGCTCAGACGTCTGTCTACTGTGCCGTCGCTGAGGAGCTCCAGTCAATCTCAGGCAAACATTTCAGGTGCAGCACACTTTAGAATGGGTTGCAGTTTAAAGGGATAGTTCACCCAAAAATTTAAATTCTGTCATTAATTACTCACCCTCATGTTGTTCTAAACCGTAAGACCTTTGTAGCGAATCAGCTCAAAGGGGGAATATGCATTGCACAATTAATCATAACTAGTTATAATTAATTATAAATATTTAGATCCGCTGTAAGTATTTACTTGACCTCTCAGGGTCAACTGTCTGTCAATTCTAAGAACGTTAATTTCCTTTAAGGGAAATAACTTTCTTACTGTACAATACTACACAGAGCATGTAGCAAAAATCTGCATGATTAGGGACTCTGAAATGTTCCCAGGCCCAGAAACGTAGCAAGGAGATCGGTAAAATAGTCCATGTGACATCAGTGGTTCAACCGTAATTTTACAAACCTACAAGAATACTTTTTGTGCGCAAAAATAACGACTTTATTCAACAATTCTTCTCCTCCTTATCCCGTCTGCCGTGGCGTGCCCCCATTTTGGAGAGTATCACGACCATGCGCTTGCATCCGCTTTATGTAAACGCTGGCCTTGTTTACATTCAGAAGAGAGCACGCGCATGTGTCGTGATAATCTGCTTTGGTTAGCAATGACATCTACTGTCTGGACAAAATAAAAAACACTGAGACATTTCTCAAAGTATCTTCTTAGTGTTGCACAGTGTCATACAAGTTTGGAACAACATGAGGATGAGAAAATTACGACAGAATTTTCATTTTGGGGTGAACGTGAATACATTCACTATATTCCAAGTCTTCATATAATAGCTTTGTATGTTAAAACCGATTAAAAATCATCCAGTTTCTTAGGTACTGGCATGTTATTAAACCTCCCTCTCTGTCTCTGCCACACAGTGATTGTGCCCCTGCTTTTGTGGCCCCTCAGGGACGTAATGAGGAGACGGCACGGACTCTGTGGGATGTAAGCTGTGAATTACTAGGGATTGAGTGGGACTGAAACATTCATTTGACCTGCTTTTTTTCTCTTCTGTTTTTTTCCACCTTTTCAGTAATTAGACTTCTTTTGTCTGTCTTGGTTTTGTTTAAAGGGTCATATGATGCGATTTCAATTTTTCCTTTCTCTTTGGAGTGTTACAAGCTCTTGGTGCATAAAGAAGATCTGTAAAGTTGCAAAGACTAAATCTCCGTGTGTGACGCTGTGTTTCGTTGTGAAAGCGGAACTACTTAGTTTGGCCTTCCAAAAGGACACGACTAGAAATCAGTGGTTAAGTTGTATTTACAACACTGTTCCAGAACGGGCATAGAGGAGAAACAATAATGTACAGTATGTGGAAATTAATGTGTTTTTTTAACCTTAAACCGCATAAACACATTTCATTACACCAAATACACAAAATAATGTTCTTTTTAGCAACATCATATGACCCCTTTAATACATTTGTGTGCATTTTCTCCAATCCATGCTAGCACAACCCACCTTGTTCTTTCTGCCAGTTTTCTTCTATCATGCCCTTGTAAGACATGCAAGTATGAGTTTCTTTGACTCTAGAACAAATCTGTGAAGAATTTGAAATTCACTGTTTTATTCTGTTTGTATTTTGAACGCTGCTTTAACTCCCATCTTAGTATTGTCACACGAAGCTGCATATTTGAAGTCTTTTATACAGATGTGCTTTTACCTACTGTGGTACATTCATGACCAGAGATATTTAAATATATAAAGTTAAAAAAAGTATAATTTTTGTATTTTCCTTTCTGCTAAAATACAAATACACAAGGACATGTTGCAAATAACAGACAACTGATAGATCAAGTAAGTTCATTATTAAAAATTATTTTTAAAAATTAAAAATAGATAATTAATTCATTGTTAGACTGAAGTATTGTTTTGTATAGATTTTTATATATAATTATACTTTAATAACTTTTAATTATAATGTAATAACTTTAATATCACCCTTCAGGAGACATTTGTTTGTAATTGGATTCAGACACAAGTATATCCATTTCTTTGGCAACATTGCTCTAACAGTCTTATTGATTTTAGTACATGCATAGGCCTTGTAAACAGACGTAGTTCCTTAAAGGAATTGGCCACCTAAAAATTTGAATTCTGTCATCATTTACTCACCCTCATGTCGTTCCACACCTGTATGACTTACTTTCGTCTGTGGAACATAAAATAAGATTAAAGTCATACAGGTTTGGAATAATATGAAGATATGTAAATGACATGACAATTTTCATTTTTGGGTGAAATATCCCTTTAACATATCCCTTAAAAAGCAGTAAACCACCTCCCTTTTTAAACTGTGATTAACTTTACACAATAAAATGTATACACATTCACAGAGTTCACATTACAGGAGGGTCAGAGACAGTTTAATCTGATTAACATATTGTAAATATATACACACACCCTCTTTCACACACACATTCATAAACAGTGCACATAATTTCAGGGCGTTAATTGTAGGGTAATCTGTGTTATAAACAAACACGTAAGCAACATTTCACTGATACAGTATATTTCGAAAATTGCAATGTTATACCCAGAATCCCTTACTTTACAATTGTAACTGTTAGTTTAGAGTTTCGCAGTATCTAAAACACTGCGTATATTTGTTCTCAGCGCTCCCTCATCATAATGCCTGTAAATCACACCTTCCCTTTTAACAATACATTTTGTAGTCCAACCACATCTGATTGCAATCTCTCACTGAGGACCAAAATAAACTGCCTTTTGTTTTTGAGGTCTGATGTGACACTAAATTTATAGTGACACCATTGCAAACTTGCCATGAACTCAGATAAGAATTAATTTAATGGCAGACTCCAGATAACTTCACTACCATATGACCTTGTTCCATCAGGATGAGATTTAGTCACAGTGATTAGAAGAAAAATCCCTTTTCCTGAGGTAAGAGAATAAGCTCAGTCAAATACTAAAAAACACAGATGTGAATGTTGCCATAATTGTAAAATGTTTTGTGATGTTAAGCAGTTTTCTTTCTGATGGGGACCGGTAGATCGAGAGGCCTTTTTCTCATTTCATCAGATTCTCAGTGGATGAGGTTTGGTAGTTGGACTGGTCCCATAATGAGCTAGATTGTGAATAGACATGATGTAACTAAAGTGGCACAATGGTGATTCATTTCCTGGCATATTATTTCACTCCAGCCAATCAAAGCAGAGCAGAATACCTCAGTGACCAACAGGAATTAGAGTTCACAATAGAAACTGGTAGTGGTTATCAGTTATTGCCTTGTCGTTGCCGTGACGATCGTTCCTGATGCTCCGAGAGCCACTGGCGGCAGATATCGTGCATGACAGAGTCACCTGAGCTCTCAGCGGCCCGCATCACATCCTGTACAAATGGAGCCGCCTTCACAAGCTCAAGCTTCACAGCCTGGAGATACGCTGCCCGCAGCTTACTGCACTGAAGATATGCCTTTATCTACAGAGAGAGAGAGAAAGAAAAGCGCGTGAATGAGAGCAAGAAAGTGTGTGAGAAAAAAAAAAAGGACTGAGAAAGAGAGAAACCACACCTTGTTTTCTGGACTCTTAGATTCTAGAATCAGGCCCTCTAGTTCTTTAGCCTAAACAAAAGAAAAACAATTTTTCTGAAATATACACATTATATAATATACACACACACACATTGTATATATATGTATATACTGATATAGATATATGTATATACAGGTGGATCTAAAAAAATTTGAATATCATGGAAAAGTTCTTTATTTTTAGTAATTTCATTAAAAAAAAAGCAGACTTTCTTATATTCTAGATTCATTGTACACAAACGGAAATATTTCAAGAGTTTTTTTGTTTGTTTTGTTTTAATTCTGATGGTTACGACTTACAGCTTAGGAAAACTAAAAATTCAGTATCTCAAAAGATTAGAATATTTTCTCAAAGATCAATCAAAAAAAGATTTACAAAACACAAATATTCAAGATCTCCGAAGTAGGTTTAATTATGCACTCAATACTAGGTTGGGGCTGCTTTTGCACGAATTACTGCTTCAATGCGGCGTGGCATAGAGGCGATCACCTGTGGCACTGCTGAGGCGTTATTGAAGCCAAGGTTGCTTTGATAGCGGCCTCTTAACAATACCCCATAGATTCTCTATGGGGTTCAGGTCAGGCGAGTTAGCTGGCCAATCAAGCACAGTAATATCATGGTCCGCAAACCACTTAGAAGTAGTTTTGGCACTGTGGGCAGGTGCTATTCTTTTTGCAAAATGAAATCAGCCTCTCCATAAAGCTTGTCAGCAGAAGGAAGCACGAAGTACTCTAAAATCTCCTTGTAGACGGCTACATTGATTTTGGACTTGATAAAGCACAGTGGACCTGGACCAACACCAGCAGATGACATGGCACCCCAAATCATCACAGACTGTGGAAACTTCACACTGGACTTCAAGTAGCTTGGATTCTGTGCCTCTCCACTTTTCCTCCAGACTCTGGGACCTTGATTTCCAAATGAAATGCAAAATTTACTTTCATCTGAAAAGAGGACTGTGGACCACTGAGCAACGGTCCAGTTCTTTTTCTCCTTAGCCCAGGTGAGATGCTTCTTATGTTGTTTCTGCTTCGGGAGTGGCTTGGTTCTAGGAATGTGACAGCTGTAGCCCATTTCCTGAAGACGTCTGTGTGTGGTGGGTCTTGATGCGCTCACTCCGGCTTCAGTCCATTCCTTGTGAAGCTCTCCCAAGTTCTTGAATCGGCCTTTCCTGACAACCTTCCCAAGGCTGCAGTCATCCCTGTTGCTTGTGCACTTTTTCCTACCACACTTTTTCCTTCCGTCAACCTACTATGAATATATTTCGATACAGCACTCTGTGAACAGCCAGCCCTTTCAGCGATGACCTTCTGTGGCTTACCCTCCTTGTGGAGGGTGTCGATGATCGTCTTCTGGACAACTGTCAATCAGTAGTCTTCCCCATAATTGTGGTTGCATGTTCTAAACTAGCCCAGGAGGTACCCAGTATTTACACTCAAAATTAATCAAACTAATCAAGCTCAAAATGGAATATTCTAATTTGAGATACTGAATTTTTTATTTTCTTGGCTGTAATTCGGAACCATCAGAGTTATAACAAAAAAAACTCTTGAAATATAGTTTGTGTGCAATGAACCTAGAATATAAGAAAGTTTGCTTTTCTGAATTAAATTACAAAAATAAAGAACTTTCCCATGATATTCTTTTTTTTTTTTAAATGCACCTATATATATAT